>NW_015641116.1:1772303-1794470 GCF_001515625.1 Sinocyclocheilus rhinocerous
CTGATATCGTCCTCTTTTGGAAGGCCAAATAAAGTAGTTTCGCTTTCACAACGAAACACACGGCGGTCTAGAGTGAGCAACGGTGGGCTAGAGTGAGCGGAGGCCGGCGGCTAGAGTGAGCGGCGGGCGGGCTTGAGTGAGGAGCGGCCGGCGGATTCGACAAAGGAGTGGCCGGCGGGCTTGCGGCAACCACATGTGACGACCCCGGGCTGGACTCTGTTTCGTCCACGGTGAAAGCCGATCTCCATGTGGAGACCCTGGTGAATGAATCCAGCCCAGCCCCCCATTTGCCCTCCCCTTGCCCTTGCTTGCCTGCCCTATTCTACCTAATAGTTTCCATTACATTTGATCTCTTGGGAGGTTGGAGTGCTTTCCACTCAAAGGGGTGCATCATATTGGGTTACGAAGTCCCATGGGGTTGTGTGGTATCATTTAAAGGGGTCATATGATGTTGCTAAAAATAACATTATTTGGTGTAATGAAATGTTTATGCGGTTTAAGGTTAAAAAAACACATTATTTTCCACATACTGCACATTATTGTTTCTCCTCTATGTCCCGCCTTTCTGAAACGCGTCGATTTTTACAAAGCTCATCGGTCTGAAAAGCGAGGTGTGCTCTGATTGGCCAGCTATCCAGTGCGTTGTGATTGGCCGAATACCTCAAGCGTGTGACGGAAATATTGCGCACCTTACCATACGGTGATGCCCTGTCCAGCCGGAGCGACGAGACTAAAACATTAAAACCCATTATAAACGAGGCATTTGTTGCATCCAGTGGGGACATAATTACGGATTATAATGACTTATACTGTCTTTTTACACGTTTCATCGCACCGCGTAAACATAAAATCATGTCTGCATTTGTGATCGGAGAAACGACAAACATATCTCTTTGGGTTTGAGACTTTAGTCTTTGCAACTTTACAGATCTTCTTTATGCACCAAGAGCTTGTAACACTCCAAAGAGAAAGAAAAAAATTGAAATCGCATTATATGACCCCTTTAAACATTCTGTCTTTCTCTGCTGCATTATTTGTTCTCTGTTTCTCAACTCAATCTTTTTGTTTACTGCTTTTTAGTATTCATTTCAACCAATCTTTAGAATATCTCTTTGGATTTGAGACTTTAGTGTTTGCAACTTTACAGATCTTCTTTATGCACCAAGAGCTTGTAACACTTCAAAGAGAAAGGAAAAATTGAAATCGCATCATATGACCCCTTTAAAGCACTGTACTGCATGCTTGGAAGCAAATTATGCTATGTTCATGTTTTGAGGGTATGATCACAAATGACACCAAAGTTGCCCTCACTGACTGTATATACTAGTATTGCTGTCTTGACCACTTGTAGGGCAAGTTTAGATGACCTTTGCTTACTTTTTTAACAATTATATTTTTTACTAGCTGGGTTTTAGATGTGGTATACTGTTAGGGGATTTGTTGAAATTATGCATGTTTCTCTACCTTAAATGCAAAACACTAATGGTGATTCAGAAAGGGTAGAACTGACAAGATCATTTGTGAAAAATATACTCCATCCTTGTATATTACAAGAAGAGAGGAGTCTGACTAGTACCTCATATTGAAGCAGTTAAAATTGATTTTCTTTATGAAAAATCAGAACTGTATATTGTATTGACCTGTACTCTCAAAAAATTTACAATGATTATGATTATGATAAAGGTGATTTTAAAAAATAAATGAAAATGGCACTGATCAGTTTGCATTTTTTTAAAACTGATATTTAATCTGTCACATAAGAACTGGCTCTTACTGACAAACAAATACAGAGTTCTGGCATGAGACTCTAGATGGCGCAGTCCGATAGGTCTAGCTCAATCTGACCTGGCGACATCATTGTCACATGGCAGCTGATTGGTTCTCTCCTATATTGGTAGCCAATGAGCTTACTGCTCAGTATTCAAATACCTGGCTTTTGTTTGCTGTAGCAGTTTGCAGCGCACTTCAGAAACCCTCCACCTTCCCCAGCTCCACCTGTATAAATCTGCTACGGGGTGATTCATGTATGCTATATGGGGGTTATTCATATGTGTTATATGTGCAGCAGCAGTATTTCTTACATGCTTACCGCAGCATGTTGTGGATGTATTGGCAGTAGCAAGTCTCGGTACTTGCTCTGCCGCAGCAGCAGCGTAGCAGATCTATTCCGCCAAGACCAAATACATTAACATTGTCATGTACATTACCATGCCAATCCCTCCAAGAGTTGTCACGCCAGAAATATGTTTAGAATTTAGATTTTTTTTTTTTACATTCACAAACAGCATCACAGACACTTCTAAATTAATTTACTCAAATTCAATATTTTGTACATTACAATCCTATTGTATTATCGGTTATTATGCCAACAATTTGAACCTGAACATTACATTCAATACACTGTGTTAATACAGAAAATAAGAAAACACTTTTTTCAGTTTTGCTCATTTCTTGATGGATAGTTTAGCTTGCCAAAGAGAAAAAGAGCACAAGATTAACAAAATATCAAAGAATCAAAAGATCTGTTAAATTACAAGTAACTGAATTAAAGGAATAGTTCACCCAAAAATGAAAATTTGAAGACACTTAGCTATCCATTGCAGAGATCCATTGCTCAGCAAGTGATGTAATGCTAAATTTCTTCAAATCTGTACCAATGAAGAAACAAACTCATCTACATTTTGGATGGCCTGAGGGTGAGTAAATTTTAGCAAGTTTGCATTTTTTGGGTAAACCGTTCTTTTCAGGTAAACAAAATGTACACTTGTTCCATATTGTATGAAAATTATGCAATTACATAAAACAGCCACTAGATATCACTATTTACTAGTCACATAACTAAGTCCCACAGTTATTAGTCACATGCTAAAATAAGATAACTGCCCCCTAATGGGTTATCTAGTGTTCTACATTTAAAGCTAATTTCACTATAAACATATTTAGTCTAACATTTAGAGCAGGAAGTTGAGTTGGAAAGGAAATAGAACGTATTCAGGATAAACATAATATTTAATTTTGTACAAAGTAAAACGAGACTGGGAGGCAATGTTTCAGCCCATGCAGCAAACTGCAACCTACAGACCCCCCAAGCCTCTATCTCTCTAAGCCTCGTTTTCATTCCTGAAAATTAAAGGGTAGATAGGGTAAGGATGAGTAAATTTTCCAGGCTTCCAGCTGTTTCATGTGGTTCATTAGGGCCACTGGTGTGTTTAGACACGTCTTCGACTGGTAACTTGTAGTGTGTTGAATCTGCACCCAGTCATGTTCACCATACATCCAGGTGGCAATGGATTATTTCAACAAGACAAAACAGGTCTGTGTGATGGCCGACATTTATCCCTCAGCTGGCCCCTTCGTTCGGGCTGCTCAGTCTTCCTTGTGAAGTGTTGCGCCTTTTCTCTTTAAGCTTGTTAAATACATACTAAAATTGGCCATGTCTGTGCTAAGCGTTATTCGTATACAATCTACTGAAAAGAATAAGCTGAGTGACCAAGCTCATTCAGGTTTCTGACGATGAAAACCAGTGTGATTCCCAGATTCCCCTTGAGGTTCATTATTCAGTATCAGCTGGCGGAGCAAGAGCTCTGAGATGAATGGGGCTGTTGTTTAGCTTTGGATATTGTATGCGAGTGAAACAGATGGGGGTCGCATAATTTGGGTGTACAGTGACACATCAAACCTAGTTGTCAGTTCTTCAGTCTCATAAGAAAGCAGTAGATCCCACATTTACATACTTCACGTTTATTAATTTTGCATGACAGACAAAAACTAGGAAAATGTAAGGCCATTATATATATTAAATGTAGAGTAATGTGACATAGCCTACTTCATATACTTCAATTTACATCAGAATTAATTGAAAGACAGCAGAGAATAGCCTATATGAACGTCGAAAAATTCATTTGTCACATCACAGGGTAATTTAGTGAAAAATAGGCCTACTGAAGTTAAAAATGTGATTTAAAAAAATTAGAGATAATGACCAGATACATAACCTACACTTTCTAACGTAACTTTTTTTAAAACGTAAAATAATATGTAATTTTTGTAAATTTTCGTCCGATTTTTTAGTAAATTATATATTTTTAATTTAATTTATTTTACTATTTTTATTTTACATTTTTAAACTAAAAGTTGTCAACTAGGCCACATATTTATATTTATATTTACACACACACACACACACACACACACACACACAAAATGGATTCATTTAATAAACAAATTATTGTCCTTGCATAACTATCCCTTTTATTGCGGCAGCAATTGCACAAAAATGTAGCATGGTATCAAAATATTGCAGCAAGGATAAAGTTACACTCTCCCTGCGGACTGCGCGGGCACTTTCAGAGAGTTGACAGACGGGGATACAGTAATGGATGGGGGTTGGGACAGATTGATTGTCTTTGCAGTCAGACGCGAGGAACTTAAACGAGTAAGAGCGTATTTATTGTAGTTTGAAGGACAGTGAAGTATCTCTATGTGGTGGGCTGTTTATCAACACAAACCTTTTTTGCATTATTGCCAGTTGTGGATAACGGGAGACTCGCGGAGGCTTGATTCACAGAAAGAGCTGGAGTACCGCGCGAACTAACATTTTTTAAGAAACAGCCGCAGTTTACTTCTGAAACACATTCTGGGTGAGTAGACCTGATAATATACACAAAAATACACTAATTAACGATTGTATTAAGGGACATTTTTTTAGTCCATCTGATCCGCTTTTACAATTTCAACGTCGTCCAGGACTCATATTCAAATAGCTTAATCTGACCACATACCACAGTACATTGAATATGTTCGGGATTTTTTCCGCCTGGAAAAACTTGTACTTTTTACTTGTACTTTTGTCTTGAGTAGGTGTCGGGTCAACATATGGTCTAATGACATCCACCCTAAAGAGCTTTTCCGTTGCTGTAGTCATCCCGACCGAGTAATTACAAAGATTATTTGGCTATGGGGTCGATTAGTGAGGGTAAGCTTGTTTAGCAGCTGCTGGTTTTAGAAGCAGTGCTTTGGTCTCATGTGAACGGCCTGTGGAACAAGGCTGGACTTTTGTCCACTCTAAGAATAGATTTCTTTGAGGTTTCCAAATTTCCACACAGATGCTACTTTCTGCAAAGGACCAACTATTGTGTTGCTCTGGAGTTTCACTATAGGATTGTCTCCTTCACAAATAGCTTAAAGGGACTGTGAGAGCCACCCAAAAAGTCTGTCATTATGTCTTTCCAAACCTGGTTAATTGACTTGATTCTGTGTAATTCAAAAGGTTATTTTTAAAAGAATGTCCTGGACACTTTTCAGTATGAAAATGAATGAGGACTGAAGATGTCCAAAATGACAAAAAAGTTACTTTTAGGTGTTTTTGTTGATTGCTTTTACCCATCTGACTTATGTGCCATATAAGAGTACAAATCAAAAGTCACTATTCACTGAAAATTATTTTGCTCCCCTTAGCACATTTGTAAGAGAATTAGCATTTTGAGCTTTTGACGTTTTACTGCATTGGTTGATCCACTTATTTCTGAATTGGACTGATCTGTGAAAGAAAGCATCAAATAAAGACTGCTGTATTTTATAGTTTTCTGTTAAGTGAGCCACATTGTGTAAATAAAAATCATGCACAATCCAAAGAAATTACATTTCATTTAAAAAAAATTATTTATTTATTTATTTTACATGCGCTTGAATATACCACATAAATGGTACTTGCTGACATTTGCGTTGTAAAATTAGCCCTGCTTTTTGATTGTTGAGCCCATCTCTGAACTAACAGTGACATGTTTTGCCTTAATAAAATATTAAAGTTTTGATTGGTGAAAGTGAGGCATATATGTTTGGCCTTGGAGTCTATCTTGTCTGGCTCATTTGTGGTTTTCTGCACCGATAGCCATGAAGAAATTGGTTCTGTTGTCTTTTATCTTATGAAAATCATTGCCTTTTTATTGTTTGGAGGAGTTGTCCTCTCACTTCCCTTGTGATGATTAATGTTAAACTGAGAAAGGGAAAGCTCAAGAGCATTATAAAGAGACATATTGGTTATATTGGTTTTGTCTCGTCGAGCATGGAAACACAATATGGTAAGGGACGTAACATTTCCGTCACGCGCTTGAGGTATTCAGCCAATCACAACGCATTGGATAGCTGGCCAATCAGAGCACACCTCGCTTTTCAGAACGACGAGCTTTGTAAAATCGACGAGTTTCAGAAAGACGGGGCATAGAGGAGAAACAATAATGTACAGTATGTGGAAAATAATGTGGTTTTTTTTACCTTAAACCGCACAAACACATTGCATTACACCAAATACACAAAATAATGTTCTTTTTAGCAACATCATATGACCCCTTTAAGAAACATTTCTTATTATCAACGTTAACAGTTTTTGCTGCTTAATATTATGTGGAAACCATGATACACTACCATTCAAAAGTTTGGTGTAAGGAACATTAAAAAAAAGAAAAGAAATGAATACTTTAATTCTGTGAGAACACATGGACAAATTAAAATGATCAAAAGTTACAGTATACATTTTTATGTTAGTAGAGTAAAGCAAGATTTTTCAAAAGCATTTTTCAAATAAATACTGTTCTTTTGAACTTCCTATTCATCAATGAATCATGAGAAAATGCATCATGATTTCCACAAAAATATTATGCTGCTTATTAAAAATATTAAAACTCTTTTCAGCATTAATAATAGTAATAACCATTAATGATTAATAATTGAGCACCAAATCAGCATATTAAAATGATTTGTGGATTGTGTGACTAAAGTAAAGGTCAGCTTTGCCATCACAAGAATAAATTACATTTAAAATTTTAACAATACGGCGATTCAGTGAAAAAAAGATGTACACCAATATTTCCAGATGAACTAAAATGTTGATTTGGGAGATTATGTTTTTTTCACTGTATATTACCAGTTTTGTTTCCTAACAAGAAAACATTGACACAAGGACACTTTTCAAGGAACTATCATTTTTCATTTCCACTCTCATGTATTCTCAAGATTGCTTGAACAGATTGTCCAGTCATCCCTCATTGATGCTAAGAGGACAGAGGTATCTGGTGGTGGGCCAGAGGTGTACCACAGTTAAACGATTATAGGGTTTAAGTCTATATAGGCATGCTTGTAAAGTCAACCTAATTCAGTAGGCCAGCCTAGAAAACTCAAAAATTGGTCACACATCTGTTCTGACAGCAAGGAAAAAATGCTGAATGCAATTACCGGTAATAAAATGCAACTATATAATCATGTATAGGATAGCAAAGTTTTAAAAGGAAAGAGAAAACACTTCACATACCTTTTGTTGTTGATGTCAAAGGCTGTGCATCCAATAAAAGCAGCCAATTTAGGTAAATGCCAACATGTTCAGGTTGCATGACGTCCTCATCCTCAAAAAGGCTTAAACAAAACTAAAAGGTAAAATGACCCACACTACATTAAATACGGGTTCACTTTCAGCTAGGATAAAATGTTTTGTGCCAACTGCATTGTGTTTTGTACAGTGAAATATTGGATGCAGACAGAATGAAACCATTAAACTTTAAGAGACATTTAGAAACCAAACACTCAAACAAACCAGCTGAAATGACCTTAATACTTTAATAAATATTTAAGTAAATTTCAGTCTTTGATTTAGTTTACTTCTGTACGATAAACAGTTTTTTGGTTGTTGAGTCGCCGCTTGGTAAAACCAGTTAAGCACCACTAGTTTATAAGTGTTTTAGGTTCATTTTCAGCGTGTGTGTTGTTTAGCTATGACCTTCTGAACAGATGTGTATATGTAAACATCATTATTAAAAAAATTGAATCTGTGGCTTATCGTAGATGGCTTGATGTGTGATAGTTCTGTTAACAGCGACTGAGGCAATGTCGCTATTTAGTCATCAGAGAAAACAAGAACGCAGAGTGTATACATAACGACAATGATTTATAGCTCCAAAAAAGGTTTTTGGAAAGGCGTGTTTATCTGCCCAGCCTCTTCGCTGGTATCGAAGGGTCACGGTGACGTGAAAACCAAATGCACACGTCTCGAGGTGTGAATGAACTGTGTAGACAATTGTGGCATACTGATGGATATGATGCTCTTTGTTCTAGCAGAGATTTGTAAAAATGATCCCGGAGGCGCTTACTGCCAACAGCTTTGTCAGTGTACAGGAAAATTCCCATGACAGTTAGATTGAATCCAGGCCCAAGCACCCAGAACGCTCTTGAATCCACACATTGTTTCCCGAGAAGCTGAATGGCACTTTCTTGGACGAAGTAGTAGGAAACAGAGAGAAAGAAAGAGACGGCCACCCTCTCGGCTTCTATGTACCGCACAGGAAACCAGATGCAGGAAATCTAAACCTGATGTCTGCCTTATTGAAATTCACAGTTAAATGTGTATGGGTTGGCAGCGATAAACATCTTTGTTTTCTTTTTTAATGTGGTCAGGGGGTGTTAGTTCATTACATCTTCAGAGTGCATCCCAATGTTTTCTGCTTTTCAGCATTTCTTTGTTACATTGTCCTCACTCCAGGCAACACTGTGATGTCCGACTCATAAACAAAATGACTAGTTGATGATTAGTCAATGATTAGTTTCAGGATGCGTGTGTGAGTGTGAGTATGCGTGTGTGACAGTGTGTGTATGTGAGAGAGTGTGAGTGTGTGTTTATGTGAGAGTGTGTGAGTGTGAGGATGTGTGTGTGAGAGTGTGTGTGTGTGTGTGAGGATGTGTGTGAGTGTGTGTATGTAAGAGTGTGTGAGTATGAGGATGCGTGTGTGAGGATGCATGTGTGATAAACACCCGCCCACACTCACTCAAAACACAAAGCAGTCCCTTTTCTCCTTTTCTCCGTGGTCTTCGAGTTTTCGACAAGCTGAAGCGAAGCACATGCGCGTCAAGCAAACTGGAAATTTTACGCACTTGACTGCAGTCGTGCAGGCGTTCTGTTGTCGGATCATGTACGCACGGACGGAGCACTTTCATTACGCAGACGTCGTCGGGCAGATTTGAAAGGCATCTGCCGAGATGCACCGTGGCTGCTGTTACCAAGCGCCGATATATAGAGATACCGGCCGGGTTTTATCATGGTTTTCAGACGGTCAGCTCGGTAAGTGTGTCAGGCTCAGAGCGGCGACTGGCACTGACTGCTAGGCGCAATCTGTGATTTATCTATCTGTCTTTGTCCGAGCAATCATCATATGTGTTCTACTGAAGAAACAAAGTCACCTACATCTTGGATGCCCTGGGGGTAAGCAGATAAACATCACATTTTCATTTTTGGGTGAACTATCCCTTTAAGAAATAATGTTGCTTAAATGTTTCTGGATTATTTTCAGCAAATACTGATAATGCTTTATTAACCCGCTGTAAAAACCATCTGTGGCTGGTTTTCTGAGAAGGAAATTCAGTTCTCACTTAATGTAAAAAATGTCATCATTTACTCATTTTCATGTCGTTCTAAACCTGAAATTTTTTCTGTGGAACACAGTTTGTCATACTGATTTGAAATGACACGAGGTTGAATAAATGATGACAGAATTTTTGGGTAAACTATCGCTTTAAGAAATAGGATTAAACCAGTCTAGAGTACTATTTGTATTGTTACGGTATTCTTTCGTTGTCATTTTCATTTTTATGTCATAATTTTTTCTTTCTCTACATTAGCTGGATGCAGCCAGAGAGACCTCACTCCCTCTACTCTCTTCCCTCTGAGAATTCCCAAGGGGAGTCTCTGGGGTCTTGTCAGCCCCACGTCCACATCATGTTCCTGAAGACTCACAAGACAGCAAGCAGTACCGTTCTCAATTTGCTCTATCGCTTTGGAGAAGAGCGGGGCCTTAAATTTGCCCTGCCCGTGGGGTATCAGTTTGGCTACCCACTGCCCTTTATCGCCCAGAGGGTGAAAGGATGCAGAGGCCCTCACGTGGCAGAATTTGACATCATGGGAAATCATATGCGGTTCAACAAACCAGAGGTACAGCATACTATAGCTGGCATTTCCTTAGACAGATGTGTTGAAAATCACACTCTGGTTATTCAGATTTGAAAAATTATTTAGGGGTCAAATAATAAAATTAATTGACTTCTTTAGTGTTAATATTGTGTTTCTGGCTGTTTGGGCATCAAAAAACATAAGTCGCAACTAGGTGGCGCTATAATACGTACATTTATGTTTTCACTTATAATAAGTGCTGTCAAATGATTAATTGCGATGAATCGCATCCAAAATAAAAGTTTTTGTTTACATAATATATGTGTGTACTGTGTATATTTATTATGTATATATAAATACACACACATGCATGTTTATATTTGAGAAACATATGTTTTGTTTATATATAAAATACTAATATTTATATATAATAAAAATTATAAATGAATATAAATATATACTTGTATGTTTGTGTATTTATATATACATAATAAATATACACAGTACACACACGTATATTATGTAAACAAAAACTTTTATTTTGGATGCGATTAATCGTTTGACAGCACTACTAATAATAAATTGCAAATAATCATGCAAATTATTTTAGTCAAATACTTGTGATTGACGCTTGCAGCTATTTTTGACATTATCTGATTTGTCAGTTGTATGTTTTTTTCAAACAACCTTGACTAACTAACTTAACTGACTAACTAACTAAAACTAACTACTTTTACATCTTTATTTTCTTCTAGTCCAGAATCTAAATGGAAACCTAAGCAGAAAAACTATAGAAATCTCCTATGAACATTTATATTCAGTATTTGATTTCAGTTACGTGATTAAAGATGTTCCTTTTTGTAATGTTATTCTCTTTTTACTTTTGTTGCAGGTTGAGAAGGTCATGCCAGCTGACACCTTCTATTTCTCCATCCTCCGAGACCCTGTGGCGCTAGCTGAATCCTCCTATGCCTACTATAAAAATGTTGCCCCTGCCTTCAGGCGTACCAAAGGACTGGGTGAATTTGCAGACAACCCCTATAAATACTACGACCCCAGACTCCGAAACAACCACTATGCCCACAACCTGATGTGGTTTGATTTTGGTCTGGATCATACCTCCAACTTCAGCCTTGCGCTGGTCAAGCGCGGTGTGGCAGCAGTGCGTCGGAACTTCAAGCTCATCCTTATATCAGAGTATTTCGACCAATCTGTGGTGCTGCTCCGCCACGCTCTGTGCTGGCCGCTAGATGCTGTGGTTTCTTTTAGCCTGAACGCCAGGCAGCAAATGACCAGTGGAAGATCAGGATGGATGGCCAAGGCTGCAGCTCCAGCTCCTTTGGCATTAACAGGCAAGCAACGATCGAAATTACGTGAATGGAATGCACTAGACTGGCACCTTTACCAAGCTTTTAATCTCACTTTCTGGCAGGAAGTAGAGCGCTTCGGTCGCAGTCGGATGGAGTCTGAGGTGGCCTTGCTTAGGACCAAACGGGAGGTTCTCACTCGCATCTGCTTGCGTGATGGGGGCCGCCCCATAGAGGCCAGTCGCATCCGGGACAAGACCATCCGCCCTTTCCAGAGTGGATTAGTGAAGATCTTGGGTTACGAGTTGCAGTCGGGACTAGACAATGCCACGTGGGAAGCTTGCCTACGCATGATCAGGCCTGAGATACAGTACAAAGACTTGCTGGATCTTCGGCAGTTCCCTCGAGCCCAGCAACCCCCAGCCGCTGGAGGACTTCCAGTAAAGAGAGAGTCCTCAATACTCAGGACTGAAGACCATGGGGGAAAGAGGTTGGTGGAGAAGGACTGGGATGGGACCATTCTGTTTCGGAATCAATCATTAGAGCAGGTTGATTCAAAAGTAAGACTTAGATAGTGAGCTAGTTGCACCTTTTTGCCTCAAGGTCAGTAGTTCTGACCCATTTTGGCTCCACACGCCTCTGTGCTGCACTACTAGAGGAGAAGGGATATCCAAGACATACAACACACCACTTTGTCATTGACTCTTCCTTCTTCCATCTTGCCCTTCTACATTCTATTTTATAGAACACAAAATTTGAAGTGAAGAAGTGGTTTGTGAGTAGATTACAGTGGCTGGATTGATATAATGGTACAAACATGCCAGATGGTGGCTAAATGCATAAACTCACTGTCGGTGAGTTTGATATTGGGAAGAAGTGAGAAAATGCTGCTTCCTTGTCCATGATGAGCCATGGTATGATACAAAAAACGTAGCAGTGCACATGTCATGTAAGTGGTTGCAGTGTTTCAAACAATACTACTAAAACCCCACTTTCAAATAGATAAAGTATCTTTGGTACGTTAGTGTTCAAAAGTTTGGGGTCAATAAGATTCTTTTTGAAAGAACTTAATACTTTCATTCAGCAGGGATGCATTAAATTGATCAGAAGTAACAGTAAAGACATTCATTATGATAAAAAACAAATACATTTTGTTCTTTTGAACTACAAGAATCTTGAAATAATGTGAAATTCAAGACTGGAGTAATGGCTGCTGAAAACTCAGCTTTGCCACTGCAGGAATTAATTACATTTTAAAATATATTACAATAGAAAAGTTATATTAAATTGTAATAATACTTCACATTACTGTATTTTTGATCAAATAAATGAATCCTTTGTGAACATAAGAAACTTCTTTCAAAGACGTTAAAAAAGTATTACCAACCCCAAACTTCTAAATGGTAGTGTTGGTGTACATCCAGTATCACTACCAAAAAGGTATGCTTGAGCATCCAATGAAATAACAATTTGATATTGGAAATGAATTTGAATTTGATTATAGTACTAAGACACGATGGATATCCATTTGTTGCATGATGAAATTCCACAAAAGTGCAATCACAGTCGCTTCATTGTCTGGATCACGTGATTCAAACTGGTACTTTTCAGAGTTGCTGGAATTTAATTTTATATCCATTTACAGTATATGGGTAATTGTTCAACAGGAATCTTGACAGTGTTTTTTTTTTTTTTTTTTTTAGAAGGGATACGTTGCAATCTTTTGATTTCTATGCCACACACATTTTTCAGTGACACAGTATAAGCTAATACGGCTCCCATGGTTCTGTGAGAACAACATCTCCAGTTTTTAACACTGTGAAATAATTTGACCATTCATAAAGGGCAAAATGGGCTGTAGATTTGTATTTAACAACCTCAAGTGATTGGCCATTGCGCTTCCTGTAACAGTTTGTTTACCTATTGATATTTGCTAGAGGTTGATATTTTAGCTTTTTATTTTGATGTTTTGAATAAACATTAAATCAAAAAAAAAAAAAAAAAATCCATAGATGGTGAATGTTCATTGGCATGGTAAATGCTGTAATTTCTGAGGCCTGTCATAGACATTTTAAAGATCAGGGGCCAGATTCATGAAACATTCTTAAGAAGAAATTTCTTCTTAACTGCCATTTTCTTCTTATTTTTTAACTGAAAAAAAAAGTTAAAGAATATTTTGTATTCCCAAAAATTCATCTTAAGAATATTCTTAACTTAAAACTTGAGAAGAAATTAAATTCTTGAAAAGAATCTTCTTAAAAATCATTGTAAATAACTAAATAAATTTAGGACAGCCCCAGACTTGTCTTAAATCCCAAACAGTAAGAATTATTTAATGAATTTATTGGGTTATTTCAAATAAATTGTTATATTTAAGCATTACAACAACACTAGCTACATATAATACATAGTAGGACTATTAATAGGGATGTGCACGAGTTTTCTGAAGTGACATCGATGACTGATTATGTAAACAATGATTAGCCTATGTGTGACGCTACTTTTTGCTCACTTCAAAACTCAGTAGCAACTCTAAAATGAGTCAGATAGGGAGCTTTAATTGAACGCTTTTAATTTTAGCTTACAAATACGACATAATCTTTGGCAGTATTCAGCGCACATGAATGCGCAGGACGCGTTTGCTGTAGCAGCGCGGACACATACCGGAAGCGTTCACTCAGATGAGAACGCAAAAACACAACACAAAAATGAATGAAACATATCGCTGCAGCTTGAGACAGGCTATTTTAAAAGTAACTGTTCAAAAACACGCCGCATTAAAAACGTGAAGCTGGGTGCCAGTCAAACGCGCGACGAAAATAATGTACGTGCTTATTAAGATTATTAGGGTAATCTGCAGGAAGCGCAAAAAGACAATAAAGCGTGAGTTTATCAGTGCGTCATGTATTCACTCCGATAACGACTGTTATTTTCTTCTTAAGAAAAAAATTAAGATGTTCTTAAGAATATATTTGAGAATTTTTCAAGAATTGCACTTAAGAACATTCTTACGAACTTCGTGGAATTTATCTTAAGAAATTTCTTAAGAAGATTTTCGTGAATCCGGCCCCAGAACTCCACCTGAAATTCCAAAACTCAATGGTTATTTTACCTTACAATTCGTACCTTTGTGAAGCAGTGCTTTAATATCAAAGTTTGCTGTATTTATTATGCTTTTGTATAAATTTATCTTGTGTATCTACTGCATTTATACTCTCAAACTACTACAAACTTTTTTTTCTCTTATTGCGAGTGCTGAGAAAATGTAGTGTAGAAATTTGACTGGAATGCACTGTGCAAATTGCCCCATGTATGAACAGCCAGCTTTTGTATGCAGATTTCAATGCACAGAGTAAGACGACATCTAACATTACCAATGATTTTATTTCCTCTGTTCTAAGGCAGACGATATTGAAATGAAGAAAACACTAGTATGGTCACTGTTGTGTGCCTATTCATGTGCATCATTTATTGTATAGTTAGGATTTATATGCATGGCTATAGTTAGCAATCATTTCCTTGTATAATTGATTAACAACTGCATAACTTGCATTTTAATACCCCATTCCATCCTAGTTTGGACTGTACTATTGCCAGTTAATTAGCCGTCTTTATCTTTGACTTTCCATTCACAGTAGCTTCCGTGATTGCAGCTCACATTAGGTAGTTATTGATGCTAGATTCAAAAAACAATTAAATGATTTAAACTCAGATTTTAAAAAACAACTATGATTTTTTTTTCAGTGAATAATAGAACATGCATTTAACTGATTATATTTCACAAAAAAGACTCGATTTGAAAGACGGTGATACATTTTGATCATACCTATTTCTCTTTAGAAACTTTGTTGTTGGCAAATTTAATGTTTCTTCCATTAAAAAGAAAAGAATAATGCTATTACTGTGAATCATGTTTGCAGAAATTCACACTACATTAAGTGTGACTAATTTAAGCATTGATTTCCTGTTAAGCCTGAGATGTATAACTTTTACATTCGCTCACCTCATTTTAGAGAAAACTGTAATGAGTCTGGCAATATTGTGCTGTAATACCTGCGTGTCATACAAATCAGTGGGTTCAGTGTCTCCATGACTCTTTTGGTAGATTAACTGTGGTACTGCAATTTAAAAATAAACCAAAGAGGTACTGATGTTTCTGTACTTGGAAACTTGATATATCAAATATTGGCGCAGTTTTTCATTACATTCATTGACCAGAAAATTGATTCAGAAGGAGTGCAAAGGGGCAAATTCAGCCTATGGTCTGTCAACTATCATCTCATAAGGGAAGAAAAAGAAATGGGCTGGAGTTTAATTGAAAATGTGCTCTCCAAATGAGAAAAATGCAACACTTCTCTTACAACACAATCTATAAGTTATTATCAGTCAGTTTTAATTGAACAGGATAAGTAAACTCATTCACGTTTACTCTCTTCTGCACTTTTAAGACTGTAATGCGATTCAAATGATATTTCTATTCAGTCTTCTCTTTGACTGAGATTTTTGACTGATATTTATTATTTTTCTTTGTTACTTGAATATATGGGGAAACCTCTGTAGATATTTGCGTGTGATGAACTTGATTTGGTTTACTTGTATGTAGTAAAATAAAACAAAAATTTACATGTGACGAATGTGTTTCTGATGTTTTCTAATAGCTAGCATTGGTGTCCTTATCATGCACCACAGGATCTCTGCACTGAATGAGATAAGATCATTGCTACAGGATGCTTATTTGATATACAAAGTTAAACACAATGGAAATAGGAGCTGGAACTGTAGGTTTGCATATGTCTTTTCATGGACTCTTCTCAAAATACACCTGTGACCTTTATGTATAGCCTGCAAATAGGAACACAGTTAGCACATGTGGCCACATGTAATACTCTCAGATGGGTCATTCCGTGTCAACTCAACCAGAGGTCCCCGGCTCAAATTTTAGATTTTGTTAATAATTTTTTTCTGTAGAAAGACAAACATATAGTGATGAAAGCCAAAATATTAAATGTCACAGATGTATATTTACTTAGTAATCCTCTATTTTGTAGAGGGGGGTCAAAATGACAAGTTTCTTTTTTCACAGAGATTGGTAGTGGTATTAGTAAAATCTGTTGACTAGCAATCTTTGTTTCATTATAAGACAACGGTGAGCGTTAAAAAATGGCAAAAAGCACTTCTTGTGTTTGCATGCCTGTAACTCAAGAAGATATCTCAATATCTTAATATATCTGTATTAGATATTTCTCTTTAAAATAAAAAAAGTATCAGCTGTATGCAAAATGACCCACATTTGGTTTTTGACCAATGAAAACGTGTACAATTTACCAATTTACTCATGGAGCCGCATTAATATCTCCATATCTCTGGGAATGAACCATCGAGGGCCTTTAAAATGAAGATACCAAAAGGAAAGTTTGTTAAGAACCAGAATCTAAAAGGATATTAAGATATTTTTTTAATACTTCTTGAGTAACAGACATACAAACTTGAGGCAAAAAACACAAGAAGTGCTTTTTGCCATTTTTTAACTGTCGCCATTAGAATATAATGAAACAAAGATTGCTAAAGTCAACATATTGTAAAAATAGACCTGCCAATCTCTGTGTAAAGATAAAATAATGATGCTGCCTGTTTTCTAAAGTCATTTTTAAACCCCTCTAATTTGGCTCCAAATCTCAGGTGAAAATAGTAATTCTTCAAAATAGTGGATTACTCAGTAAATCTACATCTGTGACATTTAATATTTTAGCTTTCATCACTATTTATGTTTGTCTTTCTACAGAAAAAATATTAACAAAATCCAAAATTTGAGGCGTGGAAATTCCCGAAATTAGTTTGATTTGACACGGAATGACCCAGATACAACTTAATTCAGTTTTGAATGACACGATTCAAAGTTCAGTATGCAAACATTAAAGTCTGTAAATTTAATATGAGTTGCCTTTAATGAAATAAGCTAAAATACATTTATGTTGAAGCATTTACTGAGTTGTAAAGGAACAAATGAAGGGGCAACACACATAACAATAAAGAGTGAATTTTGTGAAGTCTCCAAATCTAAAGCTTAATTTTCTCACAAATACATTTATGTTGAAGCATTTACTGAGTTGTAAAGGAACAAATGAAGGGCAACACACATAACAATAAAGAGTGAATTTTGTGAAGTCTCCAAATCTAAAGCTTAATTTTCTCAACAAGAACACAGGTTTAACCATATTTACCATGTTACTATCGTCATTAGCTTAAACAGTATCTAATGGGAGTTGATTCGCTAGGTGTTTTTACATTTAAATGTAGACATTAGACACAGAGCAGCTTCAAAACACTGAACTTTTCCCCATGCATAAATGGCAAAATATAATTACGTTATTTTGTTGGAAATAATAATATAATACATTTCAAATGAACATCATTACAAACAAAGTAGTGAAATATAACAGTTATAATAATTAATCGCAGAATTAAACAAAACTGTTCACAGCTAGACCATTGTTTACCTTTATCGACAAGCGACTATTCATGCCTAGCTATTATGCCGCTCTAACGTTACTCCGTCTTAACTCGATAAGCGTGCCTGTCATACAGCGCACTTGAATGTATTGTATACGTCAACTGGCATCCAGCCGAAATGGGACAAAATAGGATGAATGTAATTTTTGTTCAATCTGGGAAACCGTGATATTAAGCGAGGTGAAAGGTAAAACGGGCTTGTTTAATTTAGATATTCTTTTTTGAGTGGGAGTGTTATTTGCAGGCTGCTCAGTCTAACCGGATACCTTCGCTGTCTGCTTGCAGTGCGCTGTGATGGTCATGGTGTTAATGATGGAATCGCAATGCGAGTACTTTATGTATTTTCCGGCCGTCCCCATCTCAGACCTGTCGGACCCGGCCAAATACCGCACGCTTCCGCGTCGCAGTCACCTTTATCTCGGGGAAACCGTGCGCTTTCTCCTGGTTTTGCGCTCTCAGAACGTCGCGTCGGTGTCCGGGTCGACCGGCACTGCGGCAGCTGATGGCAGCGTCTCGGAGCATCATAGCAGTCGCTCTTGGAGGGAGCTGGCCGGCTCTCTCTGCGCCGTGGCCAGCGTTAGCCCTGGTGACAACCGGCAGCGGACACAGCCTCTGTATCACGACTACCACAGCAGCGGGGACGAGTGTGTGGAGGATACGGACGATGATGATGCTGCGGAGGTGGGCTGCGCAGGTAGAGGGGGCCCGAGGTACCGGGGCTTCAGGGAATGCAAGCCGCTCCTCATTCACAACAACCCCGGCAACGGCGTGAGGGAATTCCGCAAGGCTCCTGTACAGGTGCTTAAACAAACACTTCAGTCTATTGGAGAATAGCTGTTTATTGTACAGTTAAAGTTCACTGTTATGCATACAAATATATTTGATTATCTATAACAACACGGAAGTGTTGATATTTCCTGTTGTACTGTTTGAGAGATGTGTTTGCCTTTTCTTATGGCTGGCAACCATACAGAACACAGTCCTTTACAATTTATAATTGAGGATAGTCATAGTACTGCAAAGGACTTCCTCTTTTTAGTATTCTGGCCAGAATGCTACCATGTGTCTTTCAAGCAGTATATTTCTATAACAGTCCTGACTTGAACCCCCTGCAGGTGCACTCAGTAATGTTTTGCTAACTAAAAAAAGATTTTATACCAAAAGAAATGAACAGCACTTTTGAGAAATATCATTTAATAATAGGATATAAAGTCACACAAGATGAAGACTCCAAACATCTTCTAGGAAAAAAGCTATTTTATTTCACAAGAGGCGTTCTATGATGTCGTGATGTGATGCCATGTGGACACCAAATGTCCTATATATTGATATATGTAGTATTAGATGGAGAAAAACACACACACAAAAGAACAAGACAGAAGATAAGCAATCAGCTTCAGTGTGAAGCAATCCAATGTTAGTCAACAAGCTTCATGAATTCGCACAGATAAGCTAAAGTAAAAACCCCAAACCACTTCTGAAACAAATAAGAGCTGAGTAAATGTAAAACTTTAAACTTTTCATGAAGATTAAATTCATACAATTCCTATATAATTTCAGACTTTAGAAGAAAAGTGCAACACTCATTCCACAAACATAGGCTTGACTTTATTTATTTTTTATAACAGTGACATTTTGGACAACAGCATCCGATTGTTTCTCTTTTCTTCTGAAATTTGTTTAAAATTTTAAAATTTGGATTTGTGATTTTGTAATTTTGTAATTTTATAATTTTATAATTTATCTCGACCATGAAAGTTACATTTAAAAAAAATAGAAACATTTACCTTGAGGTCTTCTCATAGCATTCTGTCATTTTTAGTTTAAAATGATTTTGATACCAAGAGAGGTTTTATCCTAAGTCATTTGACCTGAGTATTTTCAGGGACTCCTTTTCAGTGTTTTTCTCAGAAGTTGGACCTGTTTGCTCCCCCTAGCCTCTCAAATGTCTGTATACGCCAGCCCAGCATACAGAAGCTATTTAAGATATAAATAACACCTGCAGATTGTAAATGACATCTGGAGAATGAAATATGATCATTGTAATGAAGTCAAGTCATTTTAAATCAAGAATTTAGGACAAATTTTTCACATCTAACAAACGTTTGACAGTCCGCCAAGGTGCAGTGCTTCTGTGTTTTTTTCCTATTGAAAATTCTCATAAGAAGCAAAGCAAGGCAATTCATTTTTTCAAACAGAGGTACAACCCACCTTGTGAAATGAGAGCTTAGTCTGCTATTTGCACTGCTTTCTTGCTAGTCACACACCCAGTAGTGCAAATGTTTTTAAATGCACCAATCCAGTTTCAGAAGTCAGACATTACAGAGCTATGATACTCAAACTGTAGGCCAAGGTTGTATGACTTTGATATTGTCTCTGAGGTACAAGAACAAGCAGATAATCTACACAAGGCATTCTTAAACCTTTTTGTCAGCTGGACTCCTTAGACGTAATATATTTGCTTGAAGTACCCCCTGTGATTTTAATTTAACTTTTCAATAATATAATGGCACATCACATATTCTCTGATGTCGGTTAACGGTCACATGACATGCAACTAAACAGCAAATAACAGAATCAATGATGCAAACTACTTCAAATGAGACAAATTCAAATTCTGCTGTAAAGCAACAGAAAATCTTTTTTAGTAAGTGTTTTGTTTTTGTATCTGAACTTTAAAATAGACTCAAATATCTTTTTAGTTGTGATAGTGATAGATTATTATTATTATTATGTATTAAAGGCAGAGTAAGTGATTTCTGGTAGCCAATGTTGATATTTGAAATCACCAAAACAAACACGCCCCTACCCCAAAAGGGTCTTGCCCCTATTTTGATAGCTCCGCCCCACACATAGTACAGTGCTAATATTTATGCCTTAAATTCTTCAATTTCAAATGTTGAAACCCTTGAACTTTAAACATTTAAAATCCCAAGTTTTTATTTTGGAGAAATAAATGCTGTAAACTTTTGTAAATGCTGTAAAATTATGCGAATGTGTAAATAAAGTGAACCTAGCATATATTGTTTTCCTAAATGCACATTACAGTTTTTCTCAATCGCATTGGCTCAATTCTCAAAGCAATAAATTCAGATGTCTGAATAGTTGAATTTCTTATTGATTTAAGCAAATTGCATGTGTTTTGGTGGCATTGGCATGAATTAAATGTTTGCATGCAATAG
Source organism: Sinocyclocheilus rhinocerous (assembly GCF_001515625.1). NCBI lineage: Eukaryota > Metazoa > Chordata > Actinopteri > Cypriniformes > Cyprinidae > Sinocyclocheilus > Sinocyclocheilus rhinocerous. The sequence continues at coordinate 1,793,231 of NW_015641116.1, forward strand.
AGTTCTGATGTTCCAGCACACAGTTGTGATAATTGCACTTACAGTGCTGAGAAAAACTTAACTTGTCCCATGTCTCACCTCCAAGTATTTTACTTTGTTGTTTTTTTCAGTCTCCTGTGGATGAGCCAGTTGTTTTAAGCGATGAGGTCATCTTTCCCCTGACTGTGTCCCTGGATAAGCTCCCTGTCAACACTCTCAAAGTGAAGGTATGACTAGTGTGTGTGTGTGTGTGTGTGTGTGTGTGTGTTCTTGCATTCATGCATATGGTTGTGTATTTTCTGTTGATATTGGTTTTGCGGTATTAGTATAAATAGAACAGGAAGTTCTTATCAGCAGTATTGCTGATTAGTTGTGGATGCTTGTGCAAGATTCTTACTTTGCTTACTTTACTTTTAGTCATTTAGCAGACGCTTTTATCCAAAGCGACTTACAAATAAGAAAAAGTAATTAAAACTAAAAGCTAAAACTCTATAAATACTATATATGTATACACATTTAATAAAATAAAATAAATTAAATAAAAATGACAAATGCATACAACAACATTTCAAAACTAAAACATTTAAATAAAAACAAAAAAATAAAGCTAAAAACAATTAAAACATACACAAATAAGAAAAAGTAATTAAAACGAAAAGCTAAAAGCTTTTAAGAAAATAAAAGAAATTAAATAAAAATGACAAATGCATACAACAACATTTCAAAACTAAAACATTAAATGAAAACAAAAAAATAAAGCTAAAAACAATTCAAAAATATTAAAAGAACAAAAGGTATGAGTATAATAATGATTCTAACATAACACTAAGCCAAACACCAAAAAACAACTACATATGTGTATGTACAGCCACACACATATACATATACATGTACATATATATAAATACATTAAATATATATATATATATATATTATTTCATTTCCATTTTGTATGTTGAAGTACTGAAATAACTCAAATTAAATAAAAGTAAAACTTAATAAAAAGCCTATATAGACATAATAAAAAAACTAATAAAATGACAACATGACTACAACTGTAACTAAAACTAAAATAGATAACTAATACAAATCAAAGTACATTAGTTCATCAGTAATCCTAAAAAAATAACACTGAGGCAAACACACATGCTAAAATAACAACAACTTACTGACACATAGTAAGAAATAGTTTATAAAAAACTGAAACAGAAGTGGAAAGAGGAGAGATAAAAAGCGATACTTATGTCCTTTGCCAGTGTCC
>NW_015641116.1:1797260-1798554 GCF_001515625.1 Sinocyclocheilus rhinocerous
ACATATACATGTACATATATATATATATATATATAAATACATTCAGTATATATATATTATTTCATTTCCATTTTGTATGTTGAAGTACTGAAATAACTCAAATTAAATAAAACTAAAACTTAATAAAAAACCTATATAGACATAATAAAAAACTCATAAAATGACAACATTACTACAACTGTAACTAAAACTAAAATAGATAACTAATACAAATCAAACTACATTCGTTTATCAGTAATCCTAAAAAAAATAACACTGAGCCAAACACACATGCTAAAATAACAACAACTTACTGACACATAGTAAGAAATGGTTATAAAAAAAACTGAAACAGAAGTGAAACAAGTAAATTCTAAAAAAATAAAAAACAAGTAGATTATAATGTAAAGTGTGAGTGTGTGTGCAAGAAATGTCGATTCAATCAAACACCAGTGCTCATGGTATGTCATGTTGCATGTGTTTCTGATTGCACCTCTGATATATGTAGATGTATGCGTGTTACCTCAATGCAGATAATTGTAACTGTGTGGAAGCAAGAAGAGGAGAAAGCTGAGATCCAAGAGCATGGCTACCTCAGCATCCTCCAACAAAAGAGCCCCTGCCAAACATTCCGCCAGGATCTAAACACCTTCAAAGCGCAGGGTGAGCTCTTGCATCCTTCATCACTATACTGCATGATGTCATTATTGATTTAGGACTTCAGGAATCTGCCTTTTTCGCTCGTCACTTCATCACCATTGCTTTCCTTTCATTATTTCTCCTCTCTTTGTTTCTTTATCTGCTGTTCTTGTAAGTGTCAGTGTCATGTTTTTAGATTTTAGTTTTTCCTGCTGTCACATACATTCTTGAAATGTTATGTATTTCAGAAAGCCTTTGTACTGTTAAACATTTTTTTTAGATACATATGCTGTTTAGGAAATTGTTTTAAATTGGTCTCGTTTTCTCTTGCTTGCTAACAGTCAGCACCACACTTAATGTCCTGCCCCCTCCGACTGTAAAGTGTCAACAAATGACAGTCTCAGGGAGACACTTGACTGTCCTTAAAGGTAATGTCAGCCCTATTTCTAGCTCTTCTTAACATTTTATTAGCACAAATGATATATAGTATATACACTACTGTTGAAAAGGTTGGGGTCATTAAGGTTTTTTGTTTTAAAGAAATAATACTTTTTTAAGCAAGGATGCATTAAACTGATCAAAATGACAGTACAGACATTTATAATGTTACAAGAGATTTCAATTTTAAATAAATGCTGCTCTTTAAAACTTTCTTTAAAAGGGGGGGGGGGGGGGG
>NW_015641116.1:1798693-1824924 GCF_001515625.1 Sinocyclocheilus rhinocerous
GGGGGGGGGGAGCCTTGGTGAGCATAAGAGACTTCTTTCAAAAACATTATATTACCAACCCCAAACTTTTGAAAGGTATATGTTTATCATGACATGCAGGTGTTTTAATTATCAATGTAACTGTGATTCTCGTTGTCCTAAAATCTCAGTTTCAAAATAGAAGCCTCTCTTGTGAATTTTTCATAACTACGAGTGTCTGTTTGTCTTCTGTGATGATATAATAGGTCCTTTGGTGGTCCTAATGTAAGGGAGTGAACAAAGACATTTATACCTCATTATAGAAGTAATTATTCCCATATTTATCCACCCAGTGTTCATGGGAGAATGCTTGGATATGTTTGTATGGCTTTATTATGATGTCCTTTCTTTAAATCTGTCAACTATGTTCAAAACATTTTAATGCATTTATGAGAAAACAGAGGACTTGTACATGGTTCAGTTTCATTCAGCTGCTTCATGGCTAGAAAAGTCCCAAACATAGATTTTTGTCTCCACTGCTATAGTGTAAGCACATCAGTAGTCATAATTTGTGCTAGAAATAGGCAGTAGTTCTGTAGTGCTGTAGTGCATCACTTTTATTTTTGTGGTTTCCTGTATCTTTGTGTGATAGACGTCCTGTTTATGTATGTTTGAACATCTGACTGTTTCAGTATTAAATGCAAGTTCTCAAGAGGAAGTGTGTGTGCGTGACATCAAGATCCTTCCCAACTTCAATGCTTCATACTTACCAATGATGCCAGATGGCTCGGTGCTGCTGGTGGACAATGTTTGGTAAGAGAAAACATTGCGTGTGACCGCGCACACCTGTGAGTGTGATTACAGTATATCCTCAAACGTTCTGATTATGGTTTGATATAAATTCCTGTCTCTGATTAATAAACTTCTGCTATTTATTCAGCCTGAAACACTTCAATGTTTAAACATTGTTTTGTAGATAACACAAGATGGATTGGTTTACTTATTGACAATTTATTAATTTGTAAACATCATAATTTTAGGAAATTTAAAATTTTAATTTGAAAGGTTATAGAATGTTTAACATTTAAAAAGTAACTGATCATGATGATATCAACATAATAATTAAATTCTTTATTTAAATCAATGCATACTGAATTGTGTTTCGTCTTCTTTTCCTGGAATATATATATGTATAATATACACTGCACAAAATTATAAACGCAATACTTTTGTTTTTGCCCCCATTTTTCATGTGTATATATATATATATGAAATAGCACTGCTATTTCCTTGAGGAATTGTAATTGTTATTCTTGATGGCTCACAGGGATACAATCATGCACAAGGATTTTTGCGCGTGTTTTTATGTTTTTTAATATGCCATACTTTAATATTAAATTACAGTTTTTGCTTTTGAATGTTTCATGCATTTTACCCTTGCCAGTTTGCCTTACTATTTAGTGTCCAAAGTCATAATTTTGTTTTCTGCTTTTGTCCAAATGGTTATATTTTTTATTATTTTAATAATTTGTTACTCATTGTCATGGATCACAAGATGTTGAAGGCCATAACAAACAAACAAACAAAAAAAAATTATATTGTAGCGAATCAGCTCATGGGGAAATATGAATAATTAATCATAACTAGTTATAATTAATTACAAATATTTAGATCCGCTGTAGATATTTACTTGACCTCTCAGGGTCAACTGTCTGTCTTTATTTTTTTGTAAAAAGTGTCTTATATAGCTGAAAATCATGATTTCATCATGATGACAGTATGTAACAGAATTGACAGTCGTGTGTGTGTGTTTCTCTGTGTATGATTGTCCATTCTGTTACATACTGTCAACACTGTCACTCTACCTTGGTAACAGAATTGACACTAATTCGGACAACAAGAAATCATGATTTTTAGCCATATAAGACACTTTTTACGTCAAATATTATATTGTTATGGCCTGTAAAATCCTGTGATCCATGACAATGAGTAACAAATTATTAAAATAATTAAAAATATAAGTATTTGAAAAAAAAGAGAAAAAAAAAGACTTTGGACACCAAATGTTCCTGCAATTATAGAATCAGCCAGATGCATCTGAGAGAGTCTGTGTTAATGTTTATCTCATTGTTTATCTGCTTCAGTCATCAGTCAGGAGAAGTTGCCATGGCATCATTTTATAGAATGGACAGCGAGTCCAGTCACCTTCCCAGCATGCTCAGTGCTCTAGAGGAGCAGAACTTTCTCTTCCAGCTGCAGCTCAATAACCAGCCACAAGATGATTCAACTGAGGTGGGCCATCAGGATATTTTGAGTGATAACAGGCTACAAATATGTATCCCACAGCCATTTATCTTCTTTGCAATAATTTAAAACTTTGATGATATAAATGTATAAATTAAATAAATAGTATTAATGAAATGTCATGTTTCTTTTTGCTGCAGGGACTAGAGGTGCCATTAGTTGCAGTCTTGCAGTGGTCCACTTCTAAATTGCCCTTCACCAACTCTATCTACACTCACTATAGTCTCCCTAGTGTGAGACTGGACCGACCGCGCTTCATTATGACAGCTAGCTGCCCCAGTGCGGTCAAGGCTCACGAACATTTCCGGGTGCGATATACCCTCCTCAACAACTTGCAGGACTTTCTGGCAGTCCGTCTAGTCTGGACGCCTGAAGGTGAGGAAGGGTAAAATAGTAAAAACAAGTGGCTTAAGTTTAAGAACATATGGCTGCATGGAGCTGCATGGTGATTGAACCGATTAGTGTGACTGCTTTAATATATTAACATGTGACACCCGAGAATCATTTGTTCGGACAATATTTCAGAAATCATGTTGAGTATCAGCTGTTTAGCATTAGAATTAGTGATGCCAGATCGTGAATTAGTTACTCTTTAACTTTGATCTAATCGGTCAAACAGGTTTGCCAAAAGGTCTGAAACGGTTTGTGATTCAGTTTGATTCATATGGACAGTACATTCAAGCACTGGACCATTTGCAGCTGTTTCTTACAGTGCAATGGGATATTTTGTAAGTCAGAAAACAAAAAGGAGACACTGAAAGAGGTAGATTATTACCTACGATCTATTGTAGGAAAGAAAATCAGTTTGTCAGCTGTGAAGCAGTTTATTGGGCAGGCAGCTCGTGAAAGATTTTGTACTGCAGGTAAAGACAATTTATATCTATATATCCATAACAATATCAAAAAAGAGTATTAAAAAAGACTGTTAAAATATGGGGGGCACTTTTTTGATGAGGGGTCAGTACTGATGAAAGGCTAGAAACGCTCCTGGTGGTGGGTATATGATTGAGTCTAGAATATGTTTGAAGCAGTGTTATTTTAGTATTATTTATATAATATTATAGTATTATTTTTCAATTTTCTGTTTTCATTATATATATATTTATATATATATATATATATTTTTTTTTTTTTTTTTTGCTTTTTTTTTTTCCAGATTTTCAAATTATTGTATCTCGGCCAAATATTGTCCTATCCTAACAAACCATACATCAATGGAAAGCTGTCCAGTGAACTGGAGCTGCCACCCGTAGGCCTCAGCTGACAACACTTCCCAAACATCTTCGCCTGTGCCTCTCCACACACCCTCTGCAAACAACACACGGACAAACTCAACAACCCAGCGCAGTCACTAAACCTGAGAAACACACCGGTTCGTCAAGACCCACATTCTGCAAAAAAGACATTTCAGGTGTATGATTGTCTGGAGTGTGAATGCAGCAGCACACAAAAGCGAATGCTGTTTTAAACAGTTAATGTTGAATCAATTGTCACAGATCATTATTTAAAGGTGCGAGGGGGAGAGTCTGGATTGAATGATGAGACATGACCGCAAAGCAAATAAACATGCAAAAAGAAACAGCGAGACCAGTTTAATACGATTCACAATCAGATGACTCTTGAGTCGTACTTTAAATGAATCATTCAAAACGACTCTCAAACGCAGATTAGTCAGTCTGATTACTCATTCACTGAATCCAGAGCAGTTCCTTAATTAGTTCACTCATGAATGAATAATCTGTCGCACCTTCACGTCAATCCAAACACATTTAACACACTAAATGTTTTATTTTCATTTTTTAGTTTAGTGAATTTAACATTTGCTTTAACAGCATTATTTTTGTTTTTAGATTGCAATGTTACAATGTTAGAATGCAATGTGATTTTAACCCATAATATGCACATTATATGCATTGTTTCGTTGGACAATATTGGGCAGGATGTGAAATATATATATTTATATTATATATACATATATATATATATATATATATATATAAAATACATACAACTATCTATCTATTTTATCCGGTCCTTGAATCTAAATGGCTGATAAGAGTGTGATATTAGAGTGATAACAGAACTCCAACGTTTTCTCGTTTTCAACGTTGCGGTATTTCTCACAGCGAGTGTCATGGCAGACACCCAAATCCACTATAATAAGTTTATTTTCTAATATTTATATTGCATTTTATTTAAGCTTTTTTTCAATTAACAAAAGCAATGTTTTAAGAGTTTTAGTTTTAGTAAACATTAACAACACTGGTTTAAAGAGGGAGGAGAGAGACTTCTTGGATCATGTTCAAAAAAAGTGTCAAGAAGAGTGTTCGACCAAAGGGGGGAAATGTAGCAGTTAAAGTGAGAGGATGTTAAGCAATGCGAGATTGACAGTCAATTAAAAAGTGTTGTTTGCAAAGTTGATAAAAAATATTGCAAACATTGGAAAAAGTGTTGCCACACTATCAGAGACAGGCCTGATAAAAGCAAAGTAGAGCGCAAAGGCAAAAGTTGCTAAATGTTATTTGCTCATAAAGGGTGTGGTTCATGCTTGTAGATGTAGAGAACACAGAGTTTGAGGCTGTAGCTGTGTATGTGAGTATTTGTAATGTGATGCCAGATGAGCTAATGTCAGGCTTGGCACATCAAACACGCATGAGTAAAAGTACCCAGACTGCAAATTGACTGATTGGACATTGCAGATGGACAATAACCCTTCCAAACGCATTCATATTTTGATTTTATTTTTTTTATGTCTTTATGAATAGAATGTTTAATGTTATTGTAGTTTTTGGCTTCTTTTTGTGCTTATTTGTTTTTGTGTTTTTTGTAGGCTGTTTTATTGATAAGGAAAGTGCAGAGAGAACAGGAAATGATGTTAAAAAGATTAGGACGTAACCAGGGTCAGAATAGAACCTGCATATCTTGTACGAGCAGCACATCTCAATGTGCCTGATGTGTGTGTGTGTGTTAACTGCTTGATCATGACTAAAATATTGCTTTGTACTGTATGTCCAGATGTTTTTTGATTCTCTTTTCTTCTCAGGTCGTGGACAGAAAGAGGATCCTGCAGTGAATGCAGTGGTGTGTCATTCTCCTCTCAGTAACCTGGGTTACTGTCGAAAAGGCAGTACCCTTTCCGTCAGTGTGGCTTTCCAGATACTCCGAGCAGGTCTTTTTGAGGTAAAGAGTAATATGTGTGTGCCGTGAGCAATTCCGTATTCTGTTTCACTTCCTTCAACAAAACCAATGAGTTAGATTACTGGATCTACACACCTCAATATCCGCTATTCTGTCTTCTCTGTCTTTAGTTGAGTCAGCACATGAAACTGAAGCTACAGTTCACAGCGTCCGTGTCCAACCCTCCCCCTGATGCCCGTCCGTTGTCCCGCAAGAACAGTCCGTCCAGTCCAGCGGTTAGAGATATTCTGGACCGACATCAGGCCAGTCTAAGTCTGGGCCGCTCTCAGTCCTTTTCTCACCAGCAGCCATCCAAGTTTCACCTCACAAGGTATAGCGTTGAACGTGCACACACACACACACACACACACACACAAACAGATGATCTTCATCTATTTCACTTAATGTAAATACAGTTCAATCTTACAGGTTGTCTCTCTCACGTACACTGTACACACTATATATTAATTAAATATGTTTAACAATAATATAATATAACAAATTTCCTTTTTTGTGTGTTTTTTTATTTTTATTTTTTGTTTGGATTACTTGTTTTTTTCTGTTGACAGCATTTTTAATAGTAAGTAATTAAAAAATGTTTATTTGAATTAATTTTAAAGGTTTGATTTTACTTACACAGTGGGTGAACAAAGATGCACTACCAACCAAAAATTTTTTAACGATTTAATTCGTTTAATTTAATATTTTCTTTTTAGTGCAGTGACGATATACACTACTGTTCAAAAGGTTGTGGTCAATGAGATTTTTTAAAGTAAATATTAAGCAGTATAACTGTTTTCAACATTGATAATAAGATACATTTCTGCAGCACCAAATATTACAATGATTTCTGAAGGATCATGTGACACCAAAGACTGGAGTAATGGCTTCTGAAAATTCAGCTTTGCCATCACAGGAATAAATTACATTTTAAACAATAATTAAATAGAACACTTGTTTTAAAAAGCAATAATATTTCACAATATTACTAATCAATTAAATGCAGCTTGGTAAATCTTAGTGACTCCAAACTTTTGATCACACACAGTATTAATGGGTCTATACATGAATGTATTTAGCGGTCTTTACAAGTTAGTAATATTTGTGAAAAACACCTGTTCTACAGCATTATTCTAACTGAAATGGAAGATCTTAGTTGACTGATTTAGAACTGTCTACATAGGCAGGAACTCTGATATAGCCTATGGTAAACTGGTACATCCTCTTACAACTGCCTCACTTCACAATGTTTTCTTTGTCAAATCATGATTGTCTCATTTATGCAGCACAGATCAATGTCTATGTTCATGTCTTACAGGACAGGCAGTGTTATGGAGCGTAGGGCCATCACCCCTCCCGTGGGCTCTCCTGTTGGACGGCCGCTGTACCTCCCTCCAGACAGGAACATCTTGTCACTTGACAAAATTGCCAAGCGTGAGTGCAAGGTGCTGGTACTGGATTCACACACCTAAATGCACACACACACACACACACACAGAGGAGAGGAAGTAGGGATATTTTTGAACTTTGGGAAAGAGCCACGTGTCATTGAAGCGATGTAAATCGAAAAAGTGGTTTAATGTCTGTCAGTTTCAGTTCAATATGTATTTTTGTTTTCGTTTTACCAGCATTCATTGTTTACATGCTGTACAGTTATGTTTATTTGAAAATAATTTCAATGCAATTTACATGCAGCTACTGTTTTTGACAATTTCGACAGAAGGAATGAAAAGAAAGCATAAACACACAGGGTTTTTATTGTTTATCCATAGGACATTTCACTGGAGTCATGAAGTTCTGAAACTTGTGTTACATACAAGTTAAAATATTGTATTAATGGCTGTTTAAAGGGAGAATGGATGGTTATGGTTAGTCATACCCAGACCCACATGGAATCTGTGTGCTCAGAAATCTTTCTGAAGAAACTGATTCTCCATAGGACCGGCCCCATGCACGCTTGTTTTTTTAATAGTTTGGCTATGTTTTCAGCCACAAATGAGTCTAGCACTCTATTAAACACATTGTGTTTGCTTAAATCTATTTTGTAGATTTGTCTCCAAAAATCAGGGCAAAGAATGCAAGGGTTAGTTCACCCAAAAATGAAAATTCTGTCATTAATTACTCACCCTCGTGTCGTTTCAAACCCGTAAGACCTTCGTTCATCTTCGGAACACAAATTAAAATATTTTTGATAATCCATGTGACATCAGTGGTTCACCCGCAATTATACGAAGCTACGAGAATACTTTTTGTGCGCAAAAGAAAAAAAAACAACTTTATTCAACAATTCGTCTCCTCCGCATCACCCTGTAGCGCCATTTTGGAGAATATCAGCTGGACGTAAACAATGTATGCTGTTCTGTGTCAGCTGCATCACGCCGGAACTGTTTCCTACGTTGTTGTGATTTGATCTGAACGGAAACAGCGTATCCGTGTGACGCAGCTGACACAGAACAGCATACGCTGTTTACAGGGTGAATTGTTGAATAAAGTCGTTTGTTTTTTCTTTTGCGCACAAAAAGTATTCTCGTAGCTTCGTATAATTGGGGATGAACCCCTGATGTCACATGGATTATTTTACAGATCTCCTTGCTACGTTTCTGGACTTGGGAACATTTCAGTTGTGTTGCTGTCTATGCAGGGTCAGACAGCTCTCAGATTCCATCAAAAATATCTTAATTTGTGTTCCGAAGATGAACGAAGGTCTTACGGGTTTGAAACAACATGAGGGTGAGTAATTAATGACATAATTTTCATTTTTAGGTGAACTAACCCTTTCAGCAGATTCTGTCTGGGCCTAGTCATATCCATTGTAAAAGATGTCACATACAAATTTGTGTTTTTCTTTGTTTACTACTTACTATTGGATAGATTTTTTTTTTGAATGTCTTTAAATTTCATTTGTCAGTACTGCCAACATTTCCCTGCCCATATTTAATTCCTCTTTGTAAAAGTGCTTTTATTGTTTTCCTTAATTACTTGAAAGATGGTTTGCAATGTTGTGCCTGTGAGCAATCAGAAGGTTTCTTAAATTTTCAGTCCTGCACACTGGAATGTTTTTGGTCTGGGATTAATTGTACCCTGCGGTGTAACTGTAGTGCCGTCCTCCATATCACTGATACTCCTTACTCAGTAGTTATGTGTGTTGTTAAATTTGTATTTATTTTATTCATCAAATTATTTCACTGTTATTTAATGTTAACACTCCAGTCAATCAAGCTGTTAAACTTATACAGGTTCCCCATGTGATCACACAACCTTTCAATACCAAATCAAGTCACTTCTGGTTCCTGAAGGTGGAGCTTGTGTTATTGGCAGATGCCATTTTATTTCTGCTCCTCCCTTCATGGCTTTGGAAATATGCTGTCACATTCCTACTGGAGTGTGTGTTCACAAAAAACATGTGGGATCATTTTTCTTTTGCTCCATAATTATCTTGCCCCTCTCCCGCTAGATGTCTGGGAACAAATTCCCGGTAAGCATCAGGGCAGATGCTGGTCATACAGTAGTATTGATTTCTATGCATTTACACTGAACATCAGACTTTAACAGAGAGCTTGATATGTACAACCCCTCAGGCTGTAGTGATAATCAATAATCAACTGGCTTAAAGCGTCACCCCATTGTGCCATTTAATGGGGTTACGATTGATTTATTTTATCAATGTTTACATTTCTGTGCAGATGTGAGGACTACTGATTAATCCTTGGGACTGAAGAACCTTTTCCTTTGTTGTTGAATGTTGCACATGGTTTTATATTGTGTCCGATTATAATATTTAGACAGACCTCTTATCCTGTGGAAATGTAACAATTATCCAAAACCGCATTGTGGATGTAGATAATATGTTTTAATACAAACACTGTGACTTATTTTAATTTTAAAATTCTAAATTCACTTCACTTGTCATTTCCATATTTGCATCTTGGTCAGTTTTCTTGTTTTGGACTATCTAATAATTATTTTACATTGACAACTTGTGAAGAAAAGTTGCTTGGCACGATAAGATCATTTATGAACAAAAAGATTTGGACTATCATGTTTTTTTTTTTTTGTAAGCACTTTATTTAATTTTTTTGTAACTTGTTTTTTTGGAGGAAAAAAGAGGAATGTTCAAAGGACTGGTGACTGGATCTGATGTTTTCCTGAACAGCATGGATCAAAAACTCAAAACTTCAAAAACATTTGGATTCTTTTTTTTTTAGCCTCTTGACAAGGCAAATCACAGAACAATTGTTAATTGGCAACTCTTAACCATTGGATTTACTCCCAGTCTGTATAAATAGCTTGAGGTTAGAAGTTATACAAAAGGTATCAGAGCTGAGGCAATGCTCTTGTATTGTTTGTTTGGACTTTCAGCCATTTTTGAATTGCCAAGACCCACCAAGAAGCTCTTCTGGAGGACAGTCCTTGTGGAACTCAATCATTTAGATAGCTCAGGGGTAGGCAAGTTCGGTCCTAGAGAGCCGCAGTCCTGCAGAGTTCAGCTCCAACCCTATGAACTGCTGCTTTGCACTTGAAAATGTTGTGGGTTATTGGATTGTTGCACTTGAACAAGTTAAATAAAAGCAGCTAGGGCATAAATTGTTTTGTTAATTTATTTAAAATAATAAAAAATAAAGCACAGAAAATATTTTCAGAAGAAAAAATCTGATTTTCATACACATTTGATAATTGCACTCATTACCCAAATCATAACATTGCTAACACCAAAAATTACAACGATGTTTACAAATAAGTTACTGAAAATTTTTTTTAAAGTAAAATATAAACATAGGTTTTGCCTGTTAATTCACATATTTCACAAAGATATTTAAAGTGAATAAATATAATCAAAATCTTGTCAGCAAATCAGTGTCAAAAAACTGAGGTTTAGCTTCAGAATGTTGTGGCCTTCAGCACACTGTTGTCTGTTTCCTGCTTCTTACCCTCATCTAGAGTTTCATAGGGTTGATCTGTGGACAAATTTAGAAAAGCTCAAATTACAACTCGCATTGCTCATTTCATAGTTGTTGTTTTTTTCTTTTTAGAAAGAAAAAAGTATAATAATCAGTTACCACATACCTGTCTTTTTGTTCAACTCTAATGTACTTGATTCATAACTTATCTTTTTGCGGCTGTGTAAAAAGGGATAAAAAATCATTAATTTACCTTATAAATAATTCACCTTATTTCAAGTGGATTGGCTTGGAAAGGATTTGACTTTATTGCAAGATCAGTGTATTTAGATCTGCCTTTATTCTTTAAATGGGCTTTACCTGCACTTCTTGTAAATGCAAACAGTTGCTGTGACTATGAGGATGATGCCAAGGGGCACGAGGACTCCAATCAAGATAATAGCTGTTTGATCTATAAAACAGCAAGCAGGAAAAAACTTTTATTGCACATGGCCGGCATATATGGTTTCATTTTTAGGCATGCAAATACTAGTTCGATTAAGAATCTTACATTAGGAATGAATACAGTCTGTTCCCATTCACTTACCCAGGCCTCCCTCAGAGGGGATTTTTAAGATCTCACAGTTTGTGCCCTCAAAACCTTCAGAGCAAGTGCAGGTGTAACCAGAACCATCTGCTTTTTCCACACAGGTCCCATCATTCTCACAGGGCGAGCTCAAACATGGACTCGCTGAGAGACAGAGGGCAAAAGAAGTTAAAAATCAGTGCATTACTCATCAGAAGCATCTGTAACATATGAAAGCTTGTTTTCGCCATTGGAAAAAAAAACTTTTTCTCACAATTCTCAGTTTTTATCTTACAATTCTGATGAAAACTGTGAGAAAAACAAAAAACATGGACTGAATTGTGAGATGTAAACTCAGAATTCTGAGGAAAAAAAGTCAGAATTTTTAGTTTATATCTCACAATTCTAATGAATTATATACAAATTCACAATTATTTTTATTGCATGGCAGAAATGGGCTTCCATAGTAATATAATAACGTAACTACATGATATCCAATTCTGTATCGTTTCTAGACTAGAAAACTCTAAAAGCTATGCAATATATATTTATCAAATATATTTTGAGAACATCTTGTGATAATATAAAGAGTGAAATAGCTCACATTTATAACAGTCGCGTTTGGTATTGTACACAGTGCAGATCTCATTGTCTCCACAGCCCTTTGTTTGACACACAGCACCAGTGGTAGTACATTCACAACTCTGTGAACAATCTTCTGTCACAAATGTCTCCTTCAGCTGCGTGTGGAAAGGTGCAGAGAAACATGATCATCAAGACCTGTGCAGTTTATTTGACATCATAACCTTTAACCTGTAGTATTTTACATGCATCAAAAGACTCACCAGATAGTAGCGATCGAGGTAAGTGCATCCACACTCGCTGTAAGGCACACAGTCTTGGTCGCTCAGGACAAAGCCAGGGGAGCAGATACATCCCTCCACACACAGTATTTGCTCACACTCAGAGGGAGCCGCCAGGTCTGCGCAGGATGCTGGGCATGGAGTCATACAGACGGAGTAGTTGCTGTTGGGCCCACATTGCAGACCTAAACCACAAACACACACAATCAGGAAAGAACATACAAAAGAAGAAACATCAATCAATCAATCAATCAATCTATCATTTATATTTGATATTTATTTATTTATTTTTGCGTAAGTTGATTTTTGCAATTGTTTAAAGTGTCATGAACCCCCCCTGTTTTAGCACTGGTCTTTCACACCTTAGATTTGAAAAAGACTCCAGAAATATGCGTGTAAAAAGCTGAGGAAAAGTAGGAGTGAAGAGGAGGTAGGCGCCACCTTGATATATTTTAAAACTATAATAATAATGATAACCAACTCTCAAGAAATCTTATCATTAGAGACTACTAACAACTATCATGAACAAATCAAATATGTTTTGATAAATTATTATTTGAAACAAATATAAGCAGAGATATTGGTCTATATGAAAAATGAAGAAGAACTTTTAAAAGTTCTAATAGCATTTTCACGTGTGCCAGCCCAGCACTAGTCTCTTGTTTGCTGTGTATCACAATAATCCGTCGTGTCATCGCGTTCATGACCAGACGTATTGTTACAGTCATGTTTGCAGAGGTGAACTGACAGCGCGCAAGCTCTATCGTGACATTTTAAATTCTCCGCTGTAATACGACCTCATGCATAATACAGCGCAGTGACTGGATCATAAGAGTACATTTTCATGAATGATACTGAGAAAAGCTCAGAAAACTGATGACGTAGATGTGTACTCTCCAGCCAACGCAGCCAATCACCTCTCCAAATTAATGCATATACGTCACTTTTCGTGACATTAATTAAACTTTGCTTTTTGAAACGGATGAACGAAATGGCTCCAAAAATTGTAAAAAAACAAAACAAAACCAATTTTCCCTTAATAATAGACATAATGAGTGCTATTGTTGTTTTCACTGATGTGCAACCTGTTAACATCTCAAAAAATGTGTTTTAGGGTTTCATTTTTTTTTAAATGTTTTTAAACAAAAAACTTATGCTCAACAAGGCTGCATTTATGTGGTCACAAATACAATAAAACACAAATATTGTGCAATATTATTACAATTTTAAATAATGTTTCTATTATAATATATTTTACATGTTTTCTTTTTCAGTGATGGCAAAGCTGAATGTTCAGTGTCACATGATCCTAGAGAAATCATTGCAGGATGCTGATTTTGTGCTCAAGAAACATTTCTTATTATTATCAATGTTGAAAGTGGTGCTGCTATATATTTTTGTGGAAACTATGATTTTCAACCGGGTTTTTATTTTATTTAATTTTTTAATTAAACATTTTGTGTGTTTATATTGCTATAGAACGGATAAAGTCTACATTGTGTAAATTATTTTATTTTTCATACCGCAATTCAGCTCTTGTCTCCACTGCCCTAGTTCAACACCCTGATCTTGGCAAGCCCGAGCGTAGACAGCGTAATTTTCACAGCGCAGCTCTTCATTGCCCTGCTCAGCACACAGGTCAAACACACAATCCCTGCAATGCAAACACACACACGGTCATGAAGGACTGTGCATCCGTACCAACACCCGCATATCAAAAGTTTATCTCAGTCAAACGCACACGCATACACACACTCTTGTACATAGTTAGCGCAACACACACCCACTTTTGCATTACGTTATTCTCTGAGCTCAGGAAGTAAACAAATACTTGTCCCTAGAGTGCACACTCCCTCAAACACATGCACACATTACTCACTCTTGGAAGTCATTCGGAGCGATCACAGCATGACAGGCAGTGAAAGGACCAGCAGGGTCACTGAGAGCCCCACACATTTTATTCCCGTTCAGCTCATCCAGCAGAGCATCTGTGCAGCCCGTCGTCTCAAACCCTGAATCTGGATCGGCCTCCACTTCACGCCTAATAGTAAAGAAGACAGGATTTTTCATATGGTTCATATGGTTAGAGTGAAGTACATGAGAATTTCCCAGTTGATTTATAATGCATAGCATTCTTCCGTACTTGTGTAGGTGCACCATCTTTGGTAGGGATGTGGTACGAAGACCCGCCTGTCTGTCAGTTACTCTCCAGCTGTCTCCAAACTCATTGAGGTTGCGGGTAACTGTGCCGTCTGGTTTTGTGTACTCGTTACTGGTGCGTCCATCATAATTACCGCAAAGACCGAGCACACGAGATCTGTATACACTAGGCAGAGTCACCACTTCAGGGAAAAAAAGAGAGAGAGAGTTTTTGTTATTAAATACTTAAAAAAATATGCAAAGCTGTGCATAAAAAATCCTTGACAAATTATGTAGATTTTAAGTTTTGATCTACCTGATTGAGCATTGCCATCAAAGCGCACAGAAAGGCCAAAGTCAGTTGTGAGCATAACAAAGCGAGACTTTGTTTTTATGTTAACTCCACGTACAGGACTGAACGGTAGACCAACTTTCTCATCATTGACCTGATGGAGAAAAAAATGCAAAGACATCCATGATATTGGCATTTTACTATATTGCGTGGTCATTTATGAAGTAGTAGTTTGAACGTCTGTTAGATACAACTATTAGGATTGACTACATGTCCCGTGAATCTCTCACCAGCACTTTCTTCTTCTGTTGAAAGCGAACAGTAATGCCGTACACATCCACATAGACCTCACGCAGGAGCGACACCCGGCTGATGCCTCCCTGCCGCTGGTTTTTGCCACGGACTATGAAAGGGGTGAGGGAGCTGGGCAGATTGTTGCTCTGAGTTAATACATAGGTATATGCTCCCTGGTAGTGGTGATTGTATTTGTCAAAGGTACGATAGTGAGGGTCCCCGGCAATATTGCAGTCATCGAATTCTATGAGAAGTAAAAGAGGTTTGAGTTAGTTCATTCCTGAGGTGGACATTAAGACTAACTTTGAACCTGCTTCAAGGGTTAAACATTTACATTTCTTTAGATGCCCACAAGACGCAGTCATTAAACCCCAAAAACTTCAAGACGTGGAGACGTGAAACATGAAGTAGTCCTTACTAAGATAAAATTGTTGCCAATTTTTGGTCATTCATGTATAATAAATACACATTTTTGAATTTGTCTGAATTAAGTAAATTGACTTTATTTCCCCTCATTCTTAGTATTTCTCATTGTAAACCTGTCCTAAACTCACTCTCAGGTTTGCAGTAACGGTCTCCATTGCTGTCAAGATCACAGATTGAGTTGTCATTGCATTCAAAGGACGTGCAGGACAGCACTCCTCCAAGGCTGCAGCTGCACCTCTGTTCGCAGTGGTCAGTTATCCACGAATCTCCCACCTAAAATTTATACCAGGCAGTATTGTAACATTTTGTGACAAAAAATGAAAGCACGGCCGTCTTTACAGCACCTTTTTCTAATACTGTACATTCTTTAAGTATCGTGTTTTTGCCATAATTCATGTACGTAGAAAATGATTTCAATAATGAGTTGAAGAACAGAATTCTTTAATAGACAGACTACTGTTCAAAAGTTTGGGGTCGGTAAGATTTTTAAATCTTAGAAAGAAGTCTCTTATATTCTCCAAGGCTGCATTTATTTGATCAAAAAAGTGAAACTTGTAATTCTATGAAATATTATAACAATTTACAATAACTTCTATTTTAGCATATTTAAAAATGTGATAAATTCTTGTGAAAGCAAAGCTAAATGTTTCAGCAGCCATTACCCCAGTTTTCTTTGTCACATGACCGTTCAGAAATCATTCTGATAAGCTCAAGAAACATTTCTTATTATTAACAAAGAAAACAGTTGTGCTGCTTAATACCTTTTTTCATTATACTTTTTTCAGGATTCTTCGATCAATATTGGGTCAAAAGAACAGCATTTATTTGAAATAGAAATCTTTTGTAACATTATAAATTATCAATGTTTTACTATAATTTTTTTTTTTTACATTTTAGCTGTTTCCTAGCTGAATAAAAGTATCAATTTCTTAAAAAAAATTTTTTTTAATATTATATTAATATTTCAATATTTCAGTCGACTGTCATGGAATTCTAGCAACTTTACTCACATCATGATACTCTCCATTGCTGTCAACACATCCACAGCTTGAGAGGGGAACACACTTGCCATCACTTAGCACAAAACCTCCATTGCACTGGCAGCCCTCTACACAGCTATTGGGTGGTAATGGGCAGAATACGGGGAAGAGATCGGCACAGGTAGGAGGACATGGTGCTGTGCACTCAGAATAGTGACTGTTTGGTGGGCACGGGAGAGCTGGAAAGAAAAAAACACAAAGGAAAGAAGTTTGATGCACTGGATTTGAATGACAATGATTCTCTGACATACTCATAGACCATTTCTTCTTTCAAAATATGCATAGAAATTCATTAATATTTATGCATAGCCTAGAGGTTATCAATGAAGAATCTCATAAATGCTTAATTTTATCAGCATCAAAGTTCTGCTCTTTTGATCGTTACAATTCTAGCCAAATTATTCTTCCTCCTGTCACCCAGCTCAGCATTACATTCTCAGCACATCTCTTCATCCTTCCTTCCCTCTTTCACTTACGACAGAAGGTGCTGTTTCTCCAGCTGATCGTGACTCCAGCGCTATGACAGGCCTGAGCGTAAGCTTCAATGTTATCGCACAGAGTCGACTGCATGCCATCATATTCACACATGTCATAGACGCAGTTCCCCAGGAAAGATTCTGGAGGAATGAGAGAGTGACAGGGCTTGAAGAGATCAGACAGGATAGACGCCGCGCACTGTGACTTGTAGATTTCCTCCTCATTCTCGTCGCAGTTGGGTTTGTCATCTGGCCGTGGATCAGGTTGACATCTGCGAGGCATGGATGAACACAAGAGAAGAATGAAGACAAGTGAAACTGTACTGATTTTTCACCATGATTGGCTCAGATTCATAAGCACCATAAGTGCACCTATAATGCTGCTATCTATCTAGGTTTGTTTATTTCTGAATTATGGAGAGGTATTTAGAGGAACCAAATAATTTAACACTCACCCAGGATCACTGTCTCCCTCTGCCTTCCAGCTGTCACCAAGTTCAATGGCATCTTTGGCTGGTTTGCCGTCAGGCATCAAGTTGTCATCAGAGGAATCTCCGTTGTAGTTACCACACATTCCACACACCTATAAAACAGGAAAAGCTGTGAGTGATATGTGTAAGGAAGATTTGATCAAAATCTGCTCGTGGAAATTCTTTCACTTTTCTTATTGCAATTCAGGCATCTGGACAAAAAAAGAAACTATCTGGTTTATTAATCAAACATTTGTATCGAAAGACTACATTTACAACAAATATCAGGTATAGGGTTATGTTCTAGCTATGTTTTTGTGTAGTTTCATACCTTGTTGAAATAGTCTCCAGGGACTGTGATTTCAATATGGTGCACTCCATCAAACTTCACAATCAGGCCAAAGTCAGTGTCTAGTACGGTGTTTACTCCACTGGTGAACACCCGCGCCTTGGCTGAACTGATGTCGTAGGGGGTTTTTATCCTGCGTTCATTCACCTAGTCGGTGGAGAGGACAGATATGAGTACAAGCCAGAGATTTAGCACAATCATATCACTGAATACATATTGTTTAGAATCTTATCTATGATATTATGCAATATGACACTGTTTCATGATGTCTAATCAGAAGAAGACATGCAAATGCAGCCTAGTCAAAAACCACTACTGCATCTCTCCTTCCTTCCTTCTCGGGCTCTCACCAGTACTCTTCCACTCTTGCTGATGGTGATGTTGGCAGTGGGCAGGTAGACGGTCACAGAGCGAACATACGAAGCTTCTGGTTGGCCGCGTTCTTCGTTCTTGGCCACAATGGTGAAGGGTGTCACCATAGAGGTGTCGCATATCGCCACCAGCGTATAAGTGCAGGTACCCATGTAGGTGTGCATGATGCCATCAAAAGTGTAGTAGTGAGGATCACCAGCAATGTGGCAAATGCCCACTCCTGCAAAGAAGGATTAGCATGTGTCAGACAGATAGACAGATAAATACATAAACAGACACATAAAAAGACATAGATGGATAGTGATATAGATAGACAGAAGACAGAGACAGACAGATAGATTATGTAGAGTATGTACCTGTGTTCACACAGCCCAGTTCACCCTCATTGACCTTACATTCCTGAGCGGGACCACATTGCCATGCCTCGCATGTCACCTTATTGAAAGGTGAACAAACACAGCGCTCTGTGCAATCATCTTTTGTGAACCAGCTGTCTCCAACCTGAAAATCACACAGATATACATTAAGAATTGAAATGCACAAAGGGACATAGCCTAAACTAGAAATTAAAAGTTAGTCAATTTCATTCAGTCTTCTCAAGAACTCACAGGCCTGTAGTTGTTGTCTCTGTCAGTGCAACCACACTCACTGAAGGGCACACACTTGTCTCCACTGAGGACAAAACCAGGGTCACACACACATCCCTCAACACAGGGCTCAGAACAGATGCCTTCAGATCCAGGGTCCTGACAACTGGCTGGGCAGGCTGAACCGCACGGCTCATAGTGACTACCAACCGGACATTTAATAGCTGGAAGAAATGGAAATAAAGGAGTAGTGTTAAACGAACCATTGCAATGTGTCAGAAGAGAAATGAAATGAATGAAAAACAAATTAAAAAATGAATGAAAATAGTTAGAAAAGAGAGAAGGATGGATGGGAAACAGCCAATTTAGAAACACAAAAAAGACAAACAGCACTCATTGATCACTCCCTAACTGAAGCGTGCACACTACAAAGGCTGAGTCTTAAAAAGGTTACCAGGATAGAGTTAATTGCAAGTTTTAAGGGCATATTACAGAATGTCTGCAGGGCTCAAACACTTACGGCAGAAGGTGTTATTCCTCCAGTTAATTGGCACCCCAGCTTGAGCGCACAGGTCAGCATAGCTTTGAATAGCTTGGCACAGTGCCACTGTGGCCCCACCAGTGCCACACTGATCAAACACACAGTTCTCAAAGTAAGGACCGGGAGGTACCACTGCATGACATGTCTTGAAGATTCCTGGGAAAAGAATGATAAGTAGGCTTTAATGGTGCATAAAACAGGTGTCGTGTCATAGAACAGCTCTATAAAACTGAGAAGCTCAATGCAATGAACAGGTGTGCTGGAATATAGTCATGAATAGAGTAAAATGAGGCCTCTTGTACATTTACCCTTTACTCTTCAAGTCATGTTCAAGTCATTGGTAACATTTAATCCAAAATGTATTACAATGATTGTAGTCAAACCGCCCAAAGCAGACAAATAATCATGCGTTCTAACATGATTTATTCTAATGAATTAATTAAGAACAAAATAAGGTGGAATAACATTTACAAATGCAAATGTTGACTAAAAATTAAGAAATGTGACGCTAAGCCCCAAAAGAATATTCAATTATTACATCGTGTAAACAAACTCTATCATATGCTGATCTGAAATGATATGAGGATAAAAAATAAATAAATAAAATTAGGCAAATAAAATAAAAACACCTATAAAAATAATATGACAAACTACTAATTGAGATAAAGCTTTTTATGTATTTTTTCAGTGACCTTATCATTAAAACGTTTTAAAATGTATGTTTGAATGCATGCGTGTCCCACCATTGGGGTCGGTGATCATGCCACAGCTAGTAGGTTTCTTTGCTTCATTCTGGATCTTGTCATCACATTCAATGTCTCCTCCACCATGAGTACAACTGTGCGAGATAGGAACAGGCATGAATGATAAAAGCTTCAATGATCTTCAAAAATCTTACTATCATTGGTGCAGTGCACGATTAAATGTGACCCTGGACCACAAAACCAGTCTTAAGTCGCTGAGGTATTTATTCTTATTTATTATTATTATGATTATTATTCCATCAGCTTTGAGATGGTGTATAAATCTCAATAAAAAAAAAAAAAAGACCCTTATGACTGGTTTTGTGGTCCAGGGTCACAAATATGCTTTCGCTTACTCTGGTCTGTCATCGGGCACCTGCCAGCTTTCTCCAAGCTCATTGGTGCTGTCTGTTGGCATTCCATCTGACTTGATGTTGTCATCATTAGGATCACCATTATAATTTCCTGTAAAATATTATTATTAAAATGACTGACATCAAACTACTAATATTTGGTTAGTAGCAGTATAAAGTAGCTTTTGAATCTCCATCAGTTAGTTAGATAACTGAAGTTGCAGTCCTTACCACAGAGTCCACATAACAGTCCGCTGTAGGAGGAAGGCAAGGTGACATCTGCATGATGGTTTCCATCAAAACGGACACGCAATCCGAAGTCTGTCTCGAGCACCACAAATTTGCCACTTAGGAAGATCTTAATACCATTTGAAAGTGTGACAGGCACAGTGACCTGAACTCCATTCACCTGCAGGATGTATAAATAAGGTAGGCACATGGATGGACTGCTGTTTTGATCTCCTGTAATCTGTTATTTATGTTTCACAAATCTTAGAAATGTCCCTTACCTGAACTTTGCGACCCTTGCCCAAAATGACTGTTGTGTCTTGCACATTGATGATGACAGATCTTACATAAGATACTTTCTTATTATTGTCTCTGTGCTCGTTCTGTGTCTCCACAGAAAAGTATGGCAAGCCGGAGGTCTCATTACAGGGCTTAGTGAGAGTGTAGGAACAGGCACCCATGAAGTGATGTACTTTATCATCAAAGGTATTATAATGAGGGTCACCAGAAACTGAGCAAATGCCTGTACCTAAAACAGAAAGAGTTAAAAATTGGAGAGATAAAACTCAGAAAGTTTAGTTCTACGTGTCAACAGGTTTGTGCAGAACTGCATGTTTGTATTTGATAAGATGCTAAAACTGTGTAAACTAGTTTTATATTTGTTACCAAGTGGTTTGCAGACATAGACTCCATCTTGAAGTTGGCAGCTCTCAGTAGGAAGACAGCTGGTGTTGTAACACTGAATAGTTCCTCCACCCTCACATGTACACTTCTGTGTACAGCCCTCCAGATACCAGCTCTCATTTACCTAAATATGGCCACATTGATATGAATGTTAGAAATCCACAAGTCAAGCACATTTCTCCTATTTTTAAACATTAACACCTGCATTGTGCATTGTTTTAAGCAATAGGTGGTATAGACGCTACTAGCATGGGTTTTGATTTATCACAGTGACTCGACTCATTTAAATCTGTTTACCAAAAGATTCATGCATTGATTCGTACAGAGACTCCTTCGTCCAGTAGGTGGCGACAAGTGTCATGTTGTTTTGTGTAGGGACTTAATAAAACATTTAACTCAAACGAATTAATTATTTTTATAGCTACATAAATAAATAAATTAATTAATTAATTAATAAATAAACATTAAACACATAAATCACATTAACGAGAATCAAGCATAAAAAGTCTTTAAAATATGTGCTCTGAATGATAACAACATAACAAGAAATAACTGAAAGCTACAAACTATCTGAAAGTGAAACACAACAACAACAGCACAAATAAAGTAGCAAACTGTAAAACAATAAATATTAAAGAATTCAAATAATTTGCATAATTTATTCACGCCACGGTGCATTGCTGGGAATGCGAGTACCTCGTTTTTCACAGTAATTTTATCCCCAGATTGGTCAAATGTGCTCACATTCGACAGAAACACAAAAAGTAAGTCATGGAAGAGCTTGCTGTTTGGCTATTTGAGTTGGTGCTTTTGCTGTGTACGTAGTGTTTAAAGCACTTTTGGATGACAGACGGCGTGCTTGTCATTTTCTCGTAAGAATAATGACAAACTTAGACAACAGGCCCAAAGAATAGAGTGAAAATGCATAACCTATAAGTTACTCAGTTTCCATCTATCTTTAATAATTTATTTGTCAAACTGCTATTTAGGTGAACTACAAAAGCTAAAATTATGAATAACGTCAGAAATTAATGTTTTTAGATTACTCGTTGTGTTTGCAGTGGTTCTTTGGATATTTTAAATCAAAACTTTCACAATTTTTACTCCAGGGGGTCCCATTTTCATAATCTTGTCTTCGGCCCCAGTACCCCGGGGGGTCAGCCTTATGGCGCTTTTCCACTGCGTGGTACGACTCGGCTCGGTACGGCTCAGTACGGCACGACACGGCTCGGTTTGGCTCGGTTTGCGTTTCCACTGCAGTTTAGTACCGCCAGTGTTGGCAACTAATTTTCAGGGGAAGTTGCTAAAGGAAGGTTGATTTGTTGCTAAAAGTTGCTCATTAAAAGGCATAAAAGCCCCATAAATAATAAAAAAAATAATAAGGCTAAACTGACACAAGTGTAGCTTTGCTATTCTAACCTCTTCATTCACTTCAATAATTTATATTGTGCATTAAGGGGAGCTGAAAGCAGGCTTATCACTGGGAATGTGATTCTTGAATGGATGTAAGACGCCAAGTTTTGCTGCTATATTATATGATCAAACCATTTATCAAACCCTACACCTTATGCAGTATGATACTATAAATGAGAGAATGACTCACGGCAGAAGTCTGGCTCCCTCCACTGATGGACAGGTGCACCTGCACTCAGGCAAGCATCAGTGTAAGCCTGAAGCTGGTCACAAAGGACCTGCTGCAGCCCCTGATAACGGCACATATCAAACACACAGCTCTGGAAGAAAGGCAACGGGTCCACCACCTTTATACAGTCCCTGTGAGGAGCAAATATGAGAGAAAGTGTGCTATTATTAAGCACTTAAAAGTTTTTCAAAAGTCTTTCTAATAGTCTTTCTCATGTTAGAAATGGTATGAATAATATAACACGCATATTTGTTATAAACCATGCTGATTAATTTCAAATGGAATGATTCAACATTGTTTATTAGCAGAAAATGTCATAGTTTGGTAAGTCCTAACCTAAATGCTCCATTTGTGTCAGTTATTCTCCCACAGTTCTCTGGGTTTGACACGACACCCTCCAGCACAGGATCGCAGGGTGGTTGAGGCCCGGGGTCAGGCTTGCACCTGAAAACACATCGTCATTATTAAGGCATGACTGAGCATTTGAAGTCAACCTAATCTTAAATATATTGCCCTGCCTGTTGTGCGGTTGATAAAATTAAGAAAAGTAAAAGGTACTGACATTGCATCCTCATCCTC
This sequence comes from Sinocyclocheilus rhinocerous, assembly GCF_001515625.1. Taxonomy (NCBI): domain Eukaryota; kingdom Metazoa; phylum Chordata; class Actinopteri; order Cypriniformes; family Cyprinidae; genus Sinocyclocheilus; species Sinocyclocheilus rhinocerous. The sequence continues at coordinate 1,821,674 of NW_015641116.1, forward strand.
ATCAGTTTGCCAGCTGTCGCCAAACTGACTTGAGTTGTCGGTTTGGGAGCCATCTGGCTTAGTGAAATCATTATTGGGGTTTCCGTCATAGTCCCCACACAGGCCACACATCTGGTCATAGTAGGAACTGATAAAATGAGAAACAAAATTATATTAATGTAAAGACATTAATTTCCCCAGAGATGCTTTTTGATTTTTCTTTTGCAGATTTTACTGAAGATCTACAACCCTTAATCATTGTGGGTCTTAGTGTTTTCTGCAAAATACTGTCAGTACTGTGTATATATTCCAGTGAGGCGTTTTTCACATTTTCTTTACCTGGGAACAGAGATCTTGGCGTAATGATTGCCATCCCACTGCACCTTCAGGCCGAACGGAGTTGTGAGGATTACATATTGTCCAGCAACAGACAGCGAAATCAGCGGAGATGGGGAGTGAGGGAGAGACACCCTGAGTCCATTCACCTGAGTGTGTGGAAAAGAGAGAAACCAGAGGTGGATTGAAGGCTAATTATGTTTTTTTCTTTAAAAACAAGATTATTCTTGGAAAACAGAAAATTGTCATAAGGATAATGTTACTATGAACAGATTAGGAACAATTTAGAGAAAATATAAGATAAGAGGAATGTCTCAAAACTATTGTGTGCATTAACATAATCCCAGAGATTCTAATCTAAGAGAGACTAAAATATATTGTGGCCATTTACTAAAAATGTCAATTCTTGATATCAAGATTACAGAATGGCTTCAATGATGGTTTAATGAAGGCAGCTGCTGTGGATACTGACCAGAGTTCTCCTGTTTTTCATCATTGTCACAGTGATGCCATCTACAGTCACATAGAGTTTCCTCAGGTAAGAAACGCCAGAAATGCCTCTCTCCTCATTCTTGCCCTCAATGGAGAACCAGGGGCCTGCAGTCCCAAGACAGAAGAAAGTGAAGTTATTTTTAAAGCTGTACATGTATATTCTTATTTGAAATCACTTTTTAAGTTAATTTGGGGGACATTTAATGTACATTTAATCAATAGTAAGAGTACAATAGTTTGCTGCTTCATAACACCTACTGATGACCAAAGCACTCTAATGTTACTGCTGGTAGTGGAAAGTTGGCTTTGGCCATTGCTTACCAGTGTTATTTTTGCAGGTGCGGGCCAGAGTGTAGGTGCAAGTGCCCATGTAGGCGTAGTATTTGCCATCAAAAGTGTTATAATGAGGATCACCAGAGATAATACAGTCTTGAGATTCTGGGAGAATGAGAAAAGAGATTGATGAACTATTTTCAAGCTCTAGAATGTGTAAACTTAAATAGTTTACTGTTGCACACTGTTTGTAAATAATGAAAAGTTTGTGATGTTATGACCTGTTTGAAATTGATACAACATCCTATGACCATCGAATACTATTATATAAAGTAATGCATAGTCAAGCTACAGTCTCCATCGTTCCAGCCAAATATACATAATCTAATATTTAGAAGGAATAATTACACATCATATCTTTCCTTTTAGAGCCAGTGCACAAAGCTGATGGCAATTGTTGTCTTATCATGCATGTATGCTGGACAAAGCCGAGCTATAATTGCATCTAAATGCAATCTGTTAGCTCAGCATTGCAAAAACTGGACTTGTATGATTTTAAGTCAGACATTTATTTTAAAAAGACATTATTGCTTTTGCATGACTGAAATTGGATGGATGGATGTTTGAAAATTAAATGTGTAAACACTTTCTGAGTTAACCAGAGTACTCACCTTGTGGGAAACACCCAATTACGCCATCCTGTACTCCACATTGTTCCATTGGTGGGCAGTCAGCAGCATTACAGGTAACAAATGGGGGGTTGCACTTACACAGTAGCTCACAGTCCTTAGTGAAGAACTCTTCACCTGGCTAAAACCACGGAGAGAGGGAAAGTCATGAAAAATACTAGTTAATCGACTATAACAAACCATTTCTGTCCAAATTGATACCACATTCAATTTCTTCACCTTATAATATTGTCCATTATAGCTGCAACCACAAGTGTCTTCTTTCACGCACTGGCCAGCACTGAGGATATATCCAGGGTCACAAACACATCCTTCAGAACAGGGCCCGGTGCACTGACTTGGTGGAATTGGATTGCAGGAAGGCTGGCAAACTGGTGCACATGATTCAAAGTGACTGTTGGCTGGGCATTTCAGAGCTGGAGAGGAAGAATGTGTGTTAGTGCTAATCATAATTTTGCGACTTTGCTCTATTTGACAGTACGAGAAATAGGACAAGCCATTCGTGTCTGTATTTTTTGTCCAAGTTTATGGTTAAGGAATATGTATTTTTCAGACATACGACAGAAGGTGCTGTTTCTCCAGGGTCCAATTGTGACGCCACGGTCCTGACATTCATTGACGTATGACTCTATTGCTTCACACAATGCAGAATGAGCACCATCCAGCTCACAAACATCAAACAAGCAGTCTTGGAAGAAACCCTAAACACACAGGGTTAAGATCTGTAAATATCTGTTGTATGATTAAGCATTCAAAAGCATTTCAAATTAACAGATTTGATTTCACTCACATTGGGGTTGACTTTTGGATGGCAAGCAGCAAAAGGGCCATTGCTGTCCAATATGATACCACAGTAAGCAGACCCTTCATACAACTCCTGCTCAGCATCTGTACACCCTGGGGGTGGGCCAACCTCAGGCTTGTTACACCTGAAGGCAGAATCGGAGGTGAGTTTTCTATGATCTGAGTTAATAGAGAAAAGGCTTTTAGTTGTAACAGCATGTCTTGCATAGTGCCTTACTCAGGGTCTATGTTCCAGCTGTGGCCAAAGTCATTGGGGCTTTGGACCATTTCACCAGTTGGGGTCTGGAAGTCATCCTGAGGGTCTTCATTGTAGTCCCCACACAGCCCACAAAGTTTGTCCTCATAGCTGTAAAATGATCACAAGCATGTGGAGATATTCAAAAGTGAATCATGCTTCTAGAGGCCCGCTTACGAATGAGACCACCCCCGCGTGGATAGCCCCCGGTGTTCGGGAGTTACGGGTGGTTAAATTCGTGGTCCGGCGCCGACCGATCTAGCGATCCCGGGGGGCTACCGACGCTCCGAGGGTGGCGTTCGAGAGGGCTCCTCGAGCTGAAGGGATCCCCCGAATTTGGTGCGGATTCGCCGCGCCGTTACGGAGATATGGCCGTTCAAAGTTTCAATGGTTTTCCATAGACTTAAGCTTTAAAGCGTTTCATCCAGGTCGCCAGTAGCAAA
>NW_015641116.1:1830352-1831120 GCF_001515625.1 Sinocyclocheilus rhinocerous
GGCGCCGACCGATCAAGCGATCCCGGGGGGCTACCGACGCGCGGAGGGTGGCGTTCGCGAGATAGTGACACCAGTCAACACTTTCCCTTCGGTAAGGAGGTTTCTTGTTCAGGCAGCATTCAAGCGTTGTCTTATTCGACCGTAAGTGCCCTGCGAAGTGGACTTCACATGAAATTCCGCCATGATTCCAGTTCCAAGGGAACGTACACGTTACATTCAAAGGGCATTAAAGTGCGCGAGACGTGAATTTATATTGTATTTATTTATAGAGGTAGGGGAGAGCGGGGCACAAGGTAACACTTTTTGACTTTCTCAGTTTATGTAAATCCACATGGGGTTCAGAATATATATATTTTTTATCCACATAATTTTACACTTGTCTAGTACAAATATGTCGCTTTGTTTCATAATTACAGTGTATACGTTTTTCTTTATAAGTGAAATGTTGACAACATGCCCCGTAGGTGGAACACATTGTAACATCTGAGGGGCACGTTGTAACTTGACCATATGACAGCTTAAAATCTTATCTGATCGAATGAAAAAAATATACAAGACAAAATAAAATATTTTGTTAATAAAATAAAATAATGGCGTTTTTTAAGAATTAAAAATAATCTGATTTTGGAGTTTGACAATGAACACATTGCAACCATGCTTGGGACGGCCCACATAAGATTTGTCTTGAATAATAAAAACTGAGATAAAAAAATTACTTAAGCCAGAATTTAAATTTTACCATGGTTACCATGGTATTCAAACCACGTG
>NW_015641116.1:1833719-1834789 GCF_001515625.1 Sinocyclocheilus rhinocerous
CATTACATATCTTTGTCACGTCATTATAAGTGTTTGATCACCACATTTGAGTGATCATTGCAAAAAAGAATACAGTATATACATAAACAGAATATACTGTATTCTATATATAGTACCAGTCAAATGTTTGGACACACGAATGGGAAAGTGTCCAAACTTTTGACTGGTATTGTACAATAATATACACAAAGAATATCGGCCGATATATCGGTATCTGCCTTTTTTTACCCCCTAATATCGGTATCGGTCCCAAAAAACCCATATCGGTCGGGCTCTAATTCAAAAGTGAATCAAGTTATAAAAGATGTTATTAAGAAGACTTTTATAAGAACCATACTCACTCCTTGATAACTTTAATGTCCATATAGTGGTTTCCGTCGTAACGTACAGTTACTCCAAAGTTCAAGGCCACTGTGTAGTGCTTTCCAGACATGAAAATGTCAACACCACTGACAGGACTCAGAGGAATGTTCACTTTGGTACCATTGACCTGAGAAAAGTCAGAAAACACAATTGTATATTTGAATGTGCCACTAAATTAGATGTATACAGTATATGTACACTAATACTATTATAAACATGATAGTGTATAAATCATTAATATTGAAAATAATGTTCTTTTCTCTTACCTGCACAGTTCCTCCTTTCAGAATGGACACTATGACTCCCAGTGCATGGACATGAACTGCTTTTACATAGCTGATATGAGGATTGTTAGGATTGTTGTCATTGTCTGTGTATACAGCGAAGTAATGCACGTCTGTGCTGTTACAAGGCTCGGACATCTCGGACATCAAGTTTCCCATGAAGTCATAGCGCCGGTTATCAAAGGTGTTGTAATGGGGGTCACCAGAAGCAATACAGGTGGAGGTTCCTGTGAGTGAAAAATCCCTTGGTGTCAAAGATATAAATTCAAACAAAAGTGCTTAAAGTAGAAGATTGTATAAAATGGCTTTGTGTTTGGAAGGTAGCATGTTGTTTGAGGGTATTCATAAATAACCTGAAACTGTAAACTGATAGCTTGTCCGTAAAAATAATTGTAGATTAAGGGAAGATTATTGTGCTTTTCT
>NW_015641116.1:1838321-1845767 GCF_001515625.1 Sinocyclocheilus rhinocerous
GCCTTCGGCCCAGTGTTTAATTTTGTTCGGTTTCGGCTTCGGCCAAGAATTTTCATTTCTGTGCATCCCTATTTATATTGTATTTATTTACAGAGGTATATTATGTCACACTTCACACTTCTCTAGTAAGTTTCGTCTGTGTGTGAAGACAGTAGCGCAAATCCGTGAATGAATGTTCCGAAGTGAAATAAACTTCAACGGAATAAAGTTGAATGGAATTGAATTGAATTAAAGTTGAATAAACTTCAACTTTACTGTTCAGTGCACTGATGTCAGACTCATTTTGGAGAATAAAGTTTATTGTTAAATTGTTAAATGCCCTGCCTCCATTATGTATCTCTGTCACCATTATAAGTGTTTGATCACCACATTTGAGTGATCATTGCAAAAAAGAATACAGTATATACATAAACAGAATATACTGTATTCTATATATAGTACCAGTCAAATGTTTGGACACACGAATGGGAAAGTGTCCAAACTTTTGACTGGTATTGTACAATAATATACACAAAGAATATCGGCCGATATATCGGTATCTGCCTTTTTTTACCCCCTAATATCGGTATCGGTCCCAAAAAACCCATATCGGTCGGGCTCTAATTCAAAAGTGAATCAAGTTATAAAAGATGTTATTAAGAAGACTTTTATAAGAACCATACTCACTCCTTGATAACTTTAATGTCCATATAGTGGTTTCCGTCGTAACGTACAGTTACTCCAAAGTTCAAGGCCACTGTGTAGTGCTTTCCAGACATGAAAATGTCAACACCACTGACAGGACTCAGAGGAATGTTCACTTTGGTACCATTGACCTGAGAAAAGTCAGAAAACACAATTGTATATTTGAATGTGCCACTAAATTAGATGTATACAGTATATGTACACTAATACTATTATAAACATGATAGTGTATAAATCATTAATATTGAAAATAATGTTCTTTTCTCTTACCTGCACAGTTCCTCCTTTCAGAATGGACACTATGACTCCCAGTGCATGGACATGAACTGCTTTTACATAGCTGATATGAGGATTGTTGTAGCGATTCTCATTGTCTGTGTATACAGCGAAGTAAGGCACGTCTGTGCTGTTACAAGGCTCGGACATCAGGTAAGAACAGTTTCCCATGAAGTCATAGCGCCGGTTATCAAAGGTGTTGTAATGGGGGTCACCAGAAGCAATACAGGTGGAGGTTCCTGTGAGTGAAAAATCCCTTGGTGTCAAAGATATAAATTCAAATTTGATCATAAATATGCTTTGTCTCAAGAGTTATTGGTATGCAAGTTAATAACTGCCAAGCCAAATGACAAAATTTTGTCTGTGTGTTTGAAAGCTTGTGGGCTTTGAAACATGAGCTATCACAGGAGCAATTCAGCGTGCTGTTTGATCACTTGTCAGTTATGATAATTGTGGATTAGGGAAGATTGTTGTGGCTTTCTGTAATACCTTTAGGGTAGCAGCCATGCACTCCACCAACCTCCCGACATTCTTCTGTCACAGGGTCACAGGTGTTGTCCACACAGTCGAAAGTGTAGTTGCCAGCACAGCGACACAACTTGGAACAGCTATCTCCAAATATGATCTCACCGGGCTGAGTGTAAATATAGACCAAGACTTTTAGAGCAAAAGCTTAGGTCCCAAAACTAGGGGGAAAATGCAGCCTCACAACGACAACTCTTGTACCTCAAAGTAATTGTTTTCTTCATCCAGACATCCACACTGCTCAATAGGAACACAGCGCCGGCCACGGAAAACAAATCCTGGTTTACAGAAGCAGCCGCTGATGCAAGAACCAGAGCAGTTAGTAGAGGGCTCTGCACATGAAGGAATACAGGCTGGGCCGCAATCAATGTACTCAGAGTCTGGAGGGCAGTTCACTGTTGGAAGACATGAAGGGTTTGTTTATCTATACAAATGTTATAATGTTTTGATAAATGTTTCTAATCAAAATAGAACAAGTTTAGCTTACCTGGTGGTGTTGGTTCTGGAGTAGTTGGCTTAGGTGTTGTTGGCTTAGGAGTTGATGGACCCGGTGTCGTTGGTTTAGGTGTAGTGGGTTGGGGTGTAGATGGATTAGGGGATGATGTACCTGGTGTCGTTGGTTTAGGTGAAGTGGGTTGTGGTGTTGATGGCTTAGGTGTAGTGGGTTGGGGTGTTGATGGTTTAGGTGTAGTGGGTTGGGGTGTAGATGGATTAGGGGATGATGGACCTGGTGTCGTTGGTTTAGGTGAAGTGGGTTGTGGTGTTGATGGCTTAGGTGTAGTGGGTTGGGGTGTTGATGGTTTAGGTGTAGTGGGTTGGGGTGTTGATGGTTTAGGTGAAGTGGGTTGTGGTGTTGATGGCTTAGGTGTAGTGGGTTGGGGTGGGGATGGCTTAGGTGTTGTTGGAGTTGCTAAAATCAAGCAAGAAACAATTAATATACTGGTGCATCGTCCATAAAATATGTATCATATGACAGCTGGTACTTTTATACTTACAATGGCATTAGTGACATTGTCTGCCACCTACCTGTACAAGTGGTAATGCAGACACTATCAATTGCAATATCTGTCTTGTCTGTTTCACCATAAACCCCAACAATTACAAACTGAAATGAAAAATGTGAATTACAATGGAAAAACGTGAACCTTTGGCAATATTTATGATAAATTAAATTAGATTATAACTCAAATGGGCCAGATCATAATGTAAAAAAATGTAATAAGCTCATTCACAAATTTTTTTAACTGAGAGAATAAAACTGACCTCCACTGAATCAGCTGAACCAGTGTAGCGAATGCTTGCAGGCTTCCAGCCCTGACCTTGATTTCCTTTGAGGCTGAAAATAGGGGCTCCAAGTGCCACACCTAAAAAAAAAAATCATAAAACAAAACTGAGCAAAAATCTTAGTAATTAATCTGTATAATAACATTTTTGAAAGTAGATTTGAAAGTTGATTCATTGTGTGTATATGTGAATAATGTTCTTATATCATAATTTAAATTTCATAATTATCCTTTGAACCTACAGATGTTTTAATAACATCTTAATATTCACTCTATAGAATGACCGTAGGCTTGTTTCTCTTACCGGTGGTGACTGCATGGACATTAAGCTCCATGTTGGCGGCACTGCCATACATGTAGTAATGAAAGTCCAGCTGTAGGCAACCAGATGCTGAGGTAGAGGGGCTCCAGAGCTGAGCAGATTCTCCTTCAATGCTATAGATGGAGTCCATTAACAGGTACGACCCCACTATATTGGAAAGAAACAGTTTGAGAAAATAGGGAATGTGAAGAGGACTAAAAGCATATTAATAATATGACAGGATGGAATGTTGGACTCACATCCTGGTTTGGAGAAGTCATCATCGGGGCCAGTGCCTGGTGTATCTGTCTGTCCAGTCCAAAACTCCCAACCAAAGATTTCTTCATTAGTTATCACATTTGTCCAGCCACATTCATCAGTATCATCAAAATCACACCCAGCTATACAGCCTGTATAAAATCAAATACAATAAAATCATTATTATAATATAAAATGTATATCTTTGTAACATGCAATAAGGGTAAAATATAAAGTACCAGCACAGGCTCCCTCGGTGATGACAATGTTATCCAGGGCAGTGTCACATGATGAAGAGAACCCACGCATTGCCTGAAATACAATCTAGAAGAGAAAAATGACATTAAAACTTACTGACCGGGGATTTTCTGTCACACTGTAAGAGTCACAAAGTTAATTCTGTCATCAAGAGCTTCAGAAGTGTTCTTTGTCTTGGTAACATTGACTTTTTTAACTGATGCTGAAGAAAAGGCCTATATAGAATAGACATACTATAATGCATAGCCTTTTGCCATAAACACAGTGACCACACTGAAATTGAATAAGTCTCCTGTGACGAGAGGGCCGGTGTAGGAAATGCTAATGCGCGACACCTGCGCCACTCACCGGTCTCGAGTCTCGGCCCCGCCCCTCTCGTCACATCTCCTATAAAGGCCTTGATACTCTGGCCATTTTTAAGGCAATTTAGTGAGGTATGACAAGACTGTACCCATATGTATTTCATTTAAAAATGCATGTTAGAACTATAGAAGAAGAAATGACACATCTATAGCCTTACACAAACACTTGAATTAGCACTAGTGACAATCTTTTACTGTTTGTAAGCAGACCCATTTACCTGAGCAGTCTGTCCAGCTGGTATGGGCACTGTGACAGAGGCTCCAAGCCATGATGGGCTTTGTATCCCAGTTTTTTGCCACATTTGTTCCTCAGAGCCAGTACGTTTGGTCAACACAGTCAGGGTGTTACTGCTGTCAGAGCCATACATGTAGTAGTTGAACTGTACACAGATCTCAGAAGGTTCACTACTAATAACTGGGCTGAGAAGGCGTACGTTCTGTCCATTTATGGAGTTGTCAGCCTCATGATATATGTAAAAGCCAGCTATGGGGTGGAAAGGGTTCAGTTTAATGAGAGCAAGAAACAGTAAAAAAAAGTTCTTTATCATTTTATAAGTTGCTTGACAAAACATCTTATAGTGCATGTCCCTTCAATCAGTGTACTGTCATTTTGTAAACATTTGTGGTTGCCGTAATTTCAGTAATTTTCAGTTTTGAATATTGTTTCCCAGTGATTATGCATCTTCAGTTCAGTGACTGATCCCTGGATTGTTTTTTGTTGGTTTTGGTGTTCATACTCACTTCCATCCGGATAGTCTCCATCAGGTCCAGTGCCTGGGGTTGGGGTGGGTCCAGTGTGACGTGTCCAGTCACCATTATCTGCAGGGTCTTGTTGGAAGTTGCAGAAAGGTTCTTCGTTTTTGTTGAAATCACAGGAGGCCAGTACTGCTTAAAAGATTGAAAAACAAGACGTTTCAGTTTTCATTGGTAGAAATGATCTAGAATTGACTATACTAGGAATTCCAGTTGACTTTAGATCACTTATTTAAGCATATGCTCTTAAAACAATACCAGTCCTAAAATGAGGAATGAGTAATGCTGACATTTTGATGTGAATCATTTTCCAGTGGTACAATGCAATAAATGAACTTTATGTTCATAATGTGTTGGTAATGGACATGGAACTTAGATATGCTTTATGGGGGCCTACTGTACTCCACCCGTTTACAACCAGTTCTCATGTAATTTTGTAATCATATGTGTCCTTGCTTGATTGCAAGCTTGAATACTATGTGCAATGTCAAGCATGTTTTTTTTTTGTGACAGAACAAAGTCTCTCCCCAGTGTTCATTAGTATAAGACAGACATGATAATAGTCTTTGCACAGATTTGTAGGATATGATAATAGTAGTTCTTGTATTGCAGTAATTTATTTATATTAAAATGTTACTGAATATTTGAAAGAGAAAATATTAAAAAAAAGAATTGAAATATGGAAATTTTGCAATAGCACTAATTCCCTAGTTAATCATTATCCATATTACATTTTACATGATAGTTTTCTTACCAGCATCTCTCTCTGTCACGTCATATCTGTAAAAACAGAATATAAGAAAGCAGGTTGAGTTAACTAATATCAGGAAAAAAGATGAAGAAGCTGGCTATATTTTACTATGCTTGTAAAGTATTGGATTAGCTGTATTATCGCTTAAGAATTTTTTATCTACAAAGGCATGAAAGTTGTCTAATTTTGTTAAATAATAGTAGACATCATCTGTAAGGAAACTGTAAGGAAGTGACAATTAATGTCTTGGCAGTACAATAATGTTGTGTATAAAATTAAGAAATAGCCAAACTCTGATATGTTAACATGCTTTTACACTTACAGTTTTTAACTTTGCCTGTTTTCATGTAACTAATTGTTAGAAATGTGTTGCTCTATTAATATGCCTGATGCACATGATAATCAAGTATTCACTGAATCATGTACGTTGTATAGAAATTTATATATATATATATATATATATATATATATTAGTGCTGTCAATCGATAAAAAATTTACTAATTAATCGCACGTTTTTTTCTGATTTTTCGCGATTAATCCCACCTAACAATAATGTTTTTAAATATACTTTTATATTGCAATAATTTCACATTAAATCTTCAAATTAATGTACAAATAACATAAAGACAGTATATTTTTGATATTTGTTTAATGGCATCTTTTTTTATGACTGAAGGCCAATATCACTGATACCAATACTACTGATGTCTCTAAACAATTGTTTTTCTCCCTAATATTTAACCATTGACTATAGCCATTCAACATTACAGTATAATTGAGAGCTATCAATTTTAACATTTACTATAGACTTTTAAAAAATAACTTCTAATTTAAGTAAACTTAAAACAAACTTCACATAAACCAATTATAATAAATGTCATATTTAGGCCTACCTGTGCCCTTCAGCAGAAATATACAGAAATTGAAATTGAAGTTATCAATCAATCACTAAATTCTAAATTAAATATAAATCCTTAAAGCTATATAAAAAGTTATTGATTTCCTCTTTTTTTCATCTTGACGAACAGACATCACAGCAGCTGGTTATTAGGTTTATAACAATTTATATATTTTATAATTTATAACAGTTTTGGCTGTTATTTCTTTAAGAGCTGCCGCTGCTGAACATGACGCGGATCTGACACGCATCGTATTTTCTCATAATTCTCTTTACCATTTCTGACTCACTTCAGGTCTTAAAGTCTCTATTAATGAGCTGACGAGTTGAATCGAGTGTGTTAGATGAGTGAGACAGTGCTGGGCTGCTCCAGGACCGTTTTGAAAACCATTTCAGAGACATGTGACTCATATAGACTCATATAAAATATATTACATGCATGCACAGTTTTAAGGCAGCTTTAATCGCCTTTCTGGTAACTTCATGACTTAGCTGACCATGACATTGCATGCACGTAGATTATTTCGCTCTTTGATATGAAATGATAAAGGCTACAGCGTGCGCCGGTGTCTTTGTGTGTGCAATTGTATGGCAAGCCAAGAGGTTCACATTTACGCTATAGATAAATCGCGTTTACATACAAAACACTGTATTTGACGGCGTTTTAAACAATATTAGCGCTGTCAAATACGACGTCCTGATAGCAGACGCCGTAAAAAAAAAACGCACGTAAACTGTAAAAAACGCCGTATTTAACGGCGTTTTAGTGTTTGTAAAAAGCGCCGCTTTTAACGCCGTTCGGCTTGCCACAGGACGCCGTAAAAAACGCCGTTCTGACTGTACAAAAGCGCGCGTTATTTACGGCGTTTTCCTTGTAGTATAATGAGCCACGCCCCCTGATTTCCACAGCCAGTAATATTGAACTGCTCTCACCCAATCAATGATGAACAGAACCAGACCAGACTAATTTACCACAGATCGTTTTAGCGGAAGAAGTGCTGTGAACTGATAGGAAATATTTATGTACAAAGTAACTTTTTGTATATTTTCATCTCTACTAACATTGAACATAGGCCGATTCCACGTCTTTATCATA
>NW_015641116.1:1846667-1847289 GCF_001515625.1 Sinocyclocheilus rhinocerous
GTTTCCCTACTGATCTGGAGGATAATTTTTTTTTTTGATGCATCAAGTTTTGTTCAATTCACATTTATTTGTATAGCACTTTTTAATATACACATTGTTTCAAAGCAGCTCTACAGAAAATGAATGTTTCTACATTACGAATAAGAGTTCTGTTAACAGGTGTAACTGTGCCAAAGTAATGGTAGAAATGTTCTAAAATTAAGCTATACATATCATGCAGTTAAGTAACGTCATGTATTCAGAAACAGTTAAATATATACAGAAACAATGAACAAATTAAAGCAATGGTTACATGATGTGATCATGTTGATTACAATGCAAGGAAAATTTAGCAGTTTTGTATGTTTATTCAGAGTCAGCTTCATCTGAAGTCCTCTGAAGGGTGGGCGTCATCTCTTCACAGGTGTTAGGTCTTCTGAAGTCTTCGTAAGAGGCTGGATATTGTCAGCAAGAGCAATCTACAGATTACACCAACAAAATGTGATGTAATCATACTAGGGAACTGTCACTTTTTCACAAAGAGCAGGGAAAGACTTGCCAAAACCAGTGAAGAGACTCATTGTGAGGGTGATGTCTCTTTACAGGGAGTCTTCAGGTGGTTCTTGTTCTGAAAGCAAGATAG
>NW_015641116.1:1851877-1853971 GCF_001515625.1 Sinocyclocheilus rhinocerous
GTAAATATACTAATTAAAAAAATAATCTAATAATCATCTGTTTTAATGCACAGGGTAATTTGATTAGCTGTGCTGATAATATACAATTTTGTTCTATTAATGTCATACCTTTCAAATGTTCATCACAGAGGTCTCTTCTGCTGCATCTCTACGGCGCTGATAGTATGAGCGATAATTTCCGGGAACTATTGAGCGGCTCCACGATCCGCCATTGCTGTAAAAAACTGGTCCATTGGAGTGAACGGAGTTGTCACAACTCTCTCTCTCTACAGCTCTGGTGTGGGTTTAGTGTGCGTTAAGGGGACTGCGCTCTGGCGTTTTTAAAGGGGTCATATGATGCTTTTTTAAAGATCATTATTTTGTGTATTTGGTGTAACAGAATATGTTGACATGCTTTTCAGGGATCTTATCTATGCACAATCAGCTTGTAACACTCCAAAGAGAAAGGAAAACTTGAAATCGCATCATATGACCCCTTTAAGATCTGGGACAGTCTTGCGCACTTACTTCCTGTCGCGCGCACGCGCTCTCAAGTGGCCAAGACCGCAAGTGTGGGTATTTGGACAAGGGGTATGTCTTTTCATGCACACTAAAACGCCGTCAGATACGGCGTCATTGACGTATTTTCGCGCGTTTTTTACGTATTTTTTGACAATATTTCTTTATTTGAGTGACTTTTGATGTGTTTCTTTTTAGTTTAGTACTTATTTAATTTAGTTATTTAAGTAACATATTTTGCTGCCGAGGCAGCATCATTAATTTTAGTTTAAGTTTTTCATCTAATAAATTTTATTTTATGTTAGCTTTAAAAAAGTTTTAGCTAACAATAGCAACACTGACATACACATGCAATTGTATTACGTCACCCACATGCACTTTTACTCTCTCTGCTGCTATAAACCTGTGTGTGTTTTAATTTTATTTATTTGAGTGACGACAAATCGAAATACGAACAAAAAGAAATAAAGACAAATGACAAACGGTTTGATTTTATTATTATTAGCCTATTATTATTATTATTATTATTTCGTTTCCTTTGAGAAACGGAAAAATGAAATTAAGCTTGATTTTTCGTATTTTTTTGTTCGTGGGTAAAAAATAAGCTTAGGCTATGCTTTAATATTTCTTTCACATGCGTGGGCGGCATAAAGATCAGATAGGCCTATTTTAGTCTGATTATGATATATTATTGATTATACGTTGCTATCTTTACCTGAATCAAGCCGCGCGTCGCATCGAATCTTCTTTTGGGCCTGGGGTAAATTCCAGGCTTTACTGAATAGGCTGCGCTGATCGTGGGTGTGAGGCGAACACAAGGCAGATAAGGAGCTCAGACGATAAAGAAAAACAAAGTTGTTTCTCTGTTACCACAATGCACAATGCAAGGAATTGCGCATGCGCCGCCGACCCGAGAAGTGCAGTGTTGCGCTTTATGAGATGTATATTTGCAAGAAATATAGCCTATGCAACAGCCAAACAGTATGAAGAAACGTTGTGACTAATTTGCAGAGCGGTACATCAGATGCTTGATGGGACAGACGGTAAAGACACGCTGAGTTGAAAAGTGGCGTTTCAGGGCCGCTCACGCACAAATGCATAAGCTCATTTTTTATCCACGAACAAAAAATACGAAAAATCTAGCTTAATTTTCGTTTTTCCGTTCTTCAGACAGAACGAAATAATAAAAGTGATGACGATGATAATAATAATAATAATAATAAAATCAAACTGTTTGTCATTTCTCTTTATTTCTTTTTGTTCGTATTTAGATTTGCTGTTAAATCAAACTTGAGTCACTCAAATAAAGAAATATTCCAAGCCCAGATTCGGTATTATTCAAAAATAACTGGTTTGATCTGATCATCTAAAACAAGTCAAATCCTCTGGGTCTGAGCACAGTTATTGGATAGCATATTGGAGATTAATCTTATGACGCTTCAGTAAAAATATTACAATACATTTAAAACAGTGTCTTTTTATAACTTCAGCAGCGTGCAGATGCTCGTTTATGTCAGGACTGCGGGGACAGCAGCGCGGACAATCGCTTAGCTCGCTCACATAATGAAATCTATAAAGGAAAATCATATTGTTTTT
>NW_015641116.1:1854393-1856769 GCF_001515625.1 Sinocyclocheilus rhinocerous
GCGTTTTTTACGGCGTCTGCTATCAGGACGGCGTATTTGACGGCGCTAATATTGTTTAAAACGCCGTCAAATACGGCGTTTTGTATGTAAACGAGATTTATCTATAGCGCAAATGTGAACCTCTTGGCTTGCCATACTATTACAATTGAAGCGCTGCGAGAACAGTACCGTTTCCGCGCTCATTTGACTCGCGCCTGGCGCTGAAGTGAAGTTGGAGTGCACATCTGAAACGTCTCCGGTTTGATGTGATCGTAAAGATTAATTATTATTAATATTTATTATATTTATATATTAATAATTATTAATATAATATATATTTATTTATCATATAATATGCATTTGCATATTATGCATGTAAATATGTATACAATGTAGGCTACATAATTTTACTAGTATAAAATCAAATCTTTTGCTGAATCTGGTACTTTATAAAAGCTAAATTAGATTTACATTCACATTACTTCTGAAACAATATACCAAATGACTAAATAATTATGAGCATCTTACCTATTTGCGTTGTTGTCTATGGTAAAGCAACCTATTATCCATGTTAGCACTAGTATTAACTCCAGATGTCCCATGTCTGGATTAATGGATTGTGTTAGGTTCACTTAGACAGAAGCAAGAAAGCTGTTTGAGTTTATAAAGGGTCGGTTGATGCATGGACAGTGAGGCAGGGCATGAGAAGGTGTGTGTCAGTTTTTATCACTTTCATGAATATTATTTTACATAGCTTATTGTAAAACCGGTTTAGTGAATCAGTAACTGTTCGTGATAGGACCAGGGTGTGTTCCCCCTGTTCTCTAAATGCTGTAACATTTATCAGAAGATGCAGTGAAATTCAGCCCACACAGTACATAGACCTTTGAATTGACCTCTTAAATCAGGAATCCCCATATAGTTTATCATCCTTTTTTTTACTAGTCTGAATAGTACCAGGAATCCATTGCTGACGTGGTTAAAATCCAAATTCAAAATATTGAAAGTACAGGACAAAAAAAATATATTTTTATAGAATTAGCAGTTCATAATTTCAATGGATTCTTAAGTTTCAAAGGAGGCCAGACCAGTCAGAAGTCATCCTGGGAAATTAATATTGAGCTTTTTTTATTTGTAGGTATCTTAATTATGTTGTTGAGTATCTTGTAAAAATTAATATAAAATAAATGCATAAAGAAGTTTAGTTTTTCGGTAACACTTTAAGGTTCCATTAGTTCATGTATTAACTAACATGAACAAACAATGAACAATACATTTATTACAGTATTTATTAATCTTTGTTAATGTTAGTTAATGAAAATACAGTTGTTCATTGTTAGTTCATGTTAGTTCACAGTGCATTAACTAATGTTAACGAGCAAAACTTGATTTTAATAATACATTAGTATGAAATTAACATTAACTAAGATTAATAAATGCTGTAGAAGTATTGTTCATGCTTAGTTCATGTTAACTAAAGTAGTTAACTAATGTTAACTAATGAACCTTATTGTAAAGTGTTACCAGTTTTTCATTAGTGTATGACACAAAAGATTTTTCAGTTTTCCAGTTACAGAAGCAAGTTAGCAATATCCAAAAAAACATATTTTTTCACTGAGGTAATGATTCTTATGAGGAAAATGAATCAACTATTACTTCTGATGTGAAATTATATTTTGTCTTGTGACCAGAACTGATGGAAATCAGTCCTGTGTAACTGAGATTCCACCCTGTTTTCTGATAATGCATGTATGTTTATGATGCCTGTAAAAAGAGGCTCTCTGTGTATGATGTTCCAAATCAGGTCCAGCCCAGAAGTGTGAACCACTAAAGCTAGATGAGTAGAGGTCAGCCCCTTCTTAAATTATTCTAAGGTATTTGGCCCAAGCTACATTTACAATAAAAAAAATATTTATAAAAAAAATGTTTTCTTCACATACTGTACTTCAATGGATCATTTGAATATCAGATACATAAGAACTGTATACCTTGATTAGTATACCATAAACACACATCAAGTTATATAATGTTTAACGGATCTGAATGTGCATACTGATCTGTTAAGTATTTTATTATGTTTACTAATGGCTTTATTGTAAAGTGTTAGTGAATCATCTGAATACGTGATGTAGTCTCCCGATGAAAATTAGCAGTTTTGTCATTTCTGAATGAAACCTTCAGCTGTTAAATATAGAACTGTTTGTTTAAAAAAGCTTGAATTAATAAGGGGATTTAATTTGGCTTAAAGGGGTCATAGGATGCCCATTTTCCACAAGTTGATATGATTCTTTAGGGTCTTAATGAAAAGTCTGTAACATAGTTTGGTTAAAATTTCTCAATCGTAGTGTAAAAAACACCTTTTTTACCCTGTCAAAAACAGCTCTTTTCAGATCAAGC
>NW_015641116.1:1857698-1878996 GCF_001515625.1 Sinocyclocheilus rhinocerous
TGTTTATTATTACATCCAACAACAGAACACCTCAATCGCTTAGGAGTCATTCTTGTCTACATCTGCTCCAGCGGTGAAACAATGGCGGACTGATGACACTCACTCAGGGCTGTCTAAGGTAAGACACCAGTCCAGTCTGTGCTGAAACGCTACTGTCAATCAAACTATCGTGGGAGGGGCCTGTCTGTGTGACTTCACACAGACCAGTGTTGCCAACTTATGCCAAGTCACCGACAGCTCTGTCTGGTGCAGGGTGGCCAGGTTTTCGCTACAAAACCCGCCCAATTACTACTCAAAACTAGCCTGAAAATAGCCCAATTGTTACTACTCAAAACTAGCCTGAAAATAGCCCAATTGCTTTAGAGGGGGTCCCCCAGTAAAAATCGCATTCGGGGGTAAAATACACATTTTTTTGGCGGGGTTCTCCTGGTACAATTCACATTCCAGGGCCTAAATATCAAGTTATTGGGGTCGCTTCAACCTGCTGACATAAAAAACAACCAGCGGCAATTGCGGATTTGGCAACACTGGTCCGCAAACTATAGGCTTGTTGAGATGAGCAAAATCTGCGAACCGATCACCGCGAGATGCATGCCGGTTAGAAAAGTGTCCGAGTTACGTCCGACTTGCTCTGATGTCATGCTGACGTGTGCCAAAAAGCTCTCGCGACGGCGAGGCGGCTGTGTCGGATTGTGCAGTCGAGCGCAGTTGCTCTCCCTTAATGTATCTTAATACATTAAGCCATGTTAAGTGTTTATGGTTTTCTACAGGAGGAAAACGCTTAGCGAGAGACTTTGTGCATTGTGTTAATATTCTGCTGTTGCCACAGATTTGCGGGTCTTGTCTTTTTCTTGCAGGACCCTGTATAGTCTGAGCGAGGCTGCAGCTAGACCCTCTTGAATATTTCACGGGCGTCGGCAACACATCGGCGATTCCCTCAGATCGCGTCTTCGATAATTCACACTGCGTGATTGTCACTCGCGTGAAAGAGCACCGATTGGCCTCCGATTTCGGGCATTTGTGGCGATTTCGCCAAACCTGTCGGCCAGTGAAAAATTCAGACTTGGACCGCTTTTCAGTCACTATAATATTCATTCCGTTGTCTGACAACAGAAACAGTAAAATATATTAATAAAAACAGTTTTATTGAGAATCTGGCTGCATTAAAATGCAGTACGTGAGCACAGGGAGGCAAGAAAATACGACGCATGAATATGCTAATTAGCGTATGACGTCATCTAGTGACATTTAGCGACTTTTCAGGCGGGGTTTAGCTACTTTCCATTGAAAGAAGTTGGCAACACGGACCCAGACAAGCATCTGAGATCGGCTCGATTTGAGAAAGGGGAAAACATTTAATGAGATTTAAAAAAAAAAACACTGGGTGGATTTTTATCATTATAGGGTGGTTGTGTACACACACTGCCAACACACATTTCAGTTCAAACAACTTGTAAAAGTGCATGTAGCATCCTATGACCCCTTTAAGGAAGTTTCGCTCTTTTTCTGTTCTTCCCAAGTTTCAAAATGTGAAATGTTATTTTGCAACTGAAACCTTTGCATCTGTTTGCTTAGTTGATGCATCATTTTGAACGTAAAAGTGTTGGACGTTAATGGTATTACAATCATACAAGGAAGGCACACAGCTGCGAAAAAATTTAACAAAGGTATTGGACCTGCATTCATGTATGGACATGTCCAATGAGTGTGATTCAATTGATATGAAGGTTGGGTAACACTTTACAATAGGTTTAAAGGGGTCATATGATGCGATTTCATTTTTTCCTTTCTCTTTAGAGTGTTACAAGCTCTTGGTGCATAAAGACCTTATCATGAAATAACTATTAACTATTTTTACAGCTTTTATTAATCTGTGGTAATGTTAATTTTAGATATACTGTTGTTAATTGTTAGTTCATAATATGTAGTGTTCCTTGTACAAACTGAAACGTTAAACATGTCATTTAATATACACTATCATTCAGAGGTTTAAAGGCTGTAAAAAAAAAAAAGAAAACAGAAGAACTAAAGAAAATAAAGAAACAATATTCTTAAACAGCAAGGTGTCACGGAGACACAGAACACAAGGATGACAAATACAAACTGAACAGACTGGGATTTTTAAACACAGGGCAATCAGGGGAACACAGGTGCATGGAATCAGTCAATTAACTGGGACACGGAACACATGGGGAGGGAAAACACAACAAAAACCAGTCCATAATCCTGACACAAGGACGCATTAAATGATTAAAAGTTACAGTGCAGACATTTATAATGTTTCAAAAGATTTCTATTTAAAATAAATGCTGTTCTTGTTGAACTTTCTCTTTCTTTAAATCCAGTAAAACATTTATAATGGTTTCCTTAAAATAACTGATCTTTCACTGATCAACACTGATCTTTCTTGAGCACCAAATCTGCATATCAGATTGACTTCTGAAGGATCATGTGACACTGAAGACTGGAGTAATGGTTGCTGAAAATTCTGCTTTGCCATCATAGGAATTAACTACATTTTAAAATATATTCAAATAGAAAACAGGTATTTTCAACTGTATTTTTGATCAAACGACTTTTAAATGTAAAAATTATCATTAAAAAGATAAATGCTATTGCATTAAGTATGTTAACATATATAACTTTTCCCCTAACATTTAGAATTTTTTTTAATCTATTCTTGTATGTGTGTGTTTTTTTATTGCTTAAAACATTAGTTGCTCGATTCCAGGAAACTACAGTGATAAGCAAGTTTAAACCTTTGTCCCATGGTGTATTATGGTAGATTACAGTCCTCTGAGTCATGACTGTACCAAAACCTCCTCACTGTTGCTATTGATCAACACATGATTTAATAATCACCTTGCTGCACAATCACTATGTTCATATAGTGAGTCATATTTACACACAAAATGTACAGACCCCTGTAATTAATCACTTACTTAAATCTGTCTTCCCAGATCCTGCTGTTCTTTTAATTTTAACAATAACGTCTCTGTCCCTGCAAAAATACTGTTTATGTTGTCATAGCTAAGAAATTCTCTGCAAAACTGTCTGCCACCCATCTGTGTATATTCTCAATAATAATCTCACATCAAACAACACAATGTTGCAATATTTATTTTTATTTCATTTTTTATTTTATTTTATATATAAAATGTAGGAATTAAATAATTGCTTGTCTTTAGCCTTTTTTCATAAAAATGGTTTTCCCTATTATAGACATAATTATAAAGATAACAAATGGCAATATGTTCAGATGGCTTGTACAAGGATGTCTAAAGTATATCCTCCATTTTCTCAAATTCAGCGGAAATTTGACCCACTTATCTTCACACCATTGTTTCTGTTCATTAATTCCTATATGCACATTTCTGTCACTGTCACAGCATCTTAACTGTACTTGGCAACTTTATCCAATGTTGGTCTTTTTCTATTTGTTCAGTATCACTGTGGAATGATGGATTTTGCAATTGTTGAAAACAGCCGTATAAATCCAGATTTATAAGCAGCTACATATGCTTCTTTGAGCTTCTTCAAGGGTGTCTGGTTCTCCTGACACACCTGCATACTTTAGACCAAGAGTCTGCATAATATTCTGCATTTATAGAGCCTTTTATTATTTTCCTTAATACTGTAAACCTATGGTAGGAAAAACGATAACACGACAGTCTGTTATATGTTATCTGGGACTAGAAATGAAGAATTTAGAATTTGTCTGTATTCAAGAACATCCTTTTGATGACAGTGAAGATAATTCAACCTGATGATATGCTGAAAATAACATTAAAATATGATTGAATTGCTTGTTAATGATGATAGTGGACAGATTTGTATCTACTAGAATTGCACAGGTAGAGGAAAGAAACTTATCAGAATAGAATAGAACAGAATAGAAAAGATTTCATATTATAGAATAGATCATAGAATGTACTGCACATCATAGCATGTGGAAATTGTTATAGGTAAGGCTATTTACATTGGCACAGTGCACAACTACAATACTGCACTCTTAAAAATTCATGTTCTTTATTTGCAATTGAAGTTTTCTTGAAGAAATGTAAAAATGTTCTTTATATTATTAAAAGATTATCTGTACACACGCACACACACAAATTGTTGTCTATGAAAATCCCTTTTTTTTGGGACCTTTATTTTTAAGAATGTATGTGTAAGACTATACACTACATACAATACAGTACAGGGTACAAAACCAAACCAGATACAGTCCAGTATACAAAACAGTACATAACCTGTCATATAAAGATTGTAGAGGAGGTCATTGAAAGTAAAGAAAGATAGATTAAGATACTTCTAATTTGACAGAGTGTTATGTAAACATGGATTGTACAGTACGGTTACTATTAGAAGTGTTTGTTGAAAAACCTGACAGCCGTTGGAAAGATGTTGTTTTTTAACTGGGATGTTTTGATTGATCTCAGGCATCTAATCTTTTTATCTCCTGTAATGGTGTGATGGATGTACAGGGATTCCACTTGTACCTGTAATCTTTGAGGCCCTGGTGACAAAGTTTTCAGGTTCTGCTTCATTAGAGTATGCTTTCTACAATGGCTTTGAAATAACAGACTAGTGGTTCAGTTATCTGATGCTACACATGTTGGTTTCCATGAATTTAAATGAGTCTGTCATGGAAATTTGTTGTTTGTTGATGGCTGTTGTCCTGTGAATGTCTAAAGTCCACAATAATCATTTTATTTTTAATTTATTTATTTTAAATGTGTTTCATTGAAACTCATCACTGACATGCCAGGTACATGTTCTCTTTCCACATCAACATGTTATTGTGTCTCATAATTTCTGGAAATAATAAATCCTTTATAGGATCTCAAGTAAAAAAAAAAAAAAACTCAATTTTTCATAACTCACACAAAAAGATCCTTTAATTTAAATAAGAATCTGTTACTAAAAAGACCACCATGAAACTGATATGGTTGAAAATTGTGAAACCCATTCTGTTGTCTTCAAGCAATATGGCTGTCTCAGTGGTACACTGATAGTGTTAAAGATACATTATTTACAGAAACGTCTGATTTTTAGATTCTATGGGCAGTCTGTGTAAAAGGTTGTAAACTTTTAATTGGCATTGCGTGTGGTTATTATGACATTTGTGGTTGCCAGCAACAAAATCAAACAATGTACTTGTGAAATGTGGGTAGAGTTCATTGATCTTTGTACAAAGAGGTCCACTTGACTGAGCCGTTGCATGATACTAGGTGCAGTTTTAATTTGGTCTGCCCTGTTGTAAGGCCGTTTCGACTTTCTGGAACAGTTTAGTCTTGACTAATATTGCTCTTGACCACTGTTATTACTGGTCCATCCTGGTCGCATTCGGACTCACTTGAATCTTCATTATATGATTATAGCTGTGCAATAACGTAGACACACTTCTACATATTTTAATTGCTTTGGTCTTGATTGATAAATTGTATAGAAGCAAGCAAAATCTTTTCTGATGTAAAAAATGCAGACATTCCCTTATTATATGAAACCCTTACTTTGTAAAACACTTACCTTTTCATGGAAAGGAATAGAAAAGCTAGTAATATAGTCATCAGTTCAAAGTCACCTATTTGACTCATAGGGAACAAACATGATTATTTGTGCTGTGAGTTGCCATTATTTGTTATGTGAGAATGACAATGGTTGCACTCCAAGGATTCCAAACAGATATTGATAAGTAGGGCATATATATAACCTCAGATGTGACTTGACTTTGAATATATATCTATGTCAGTAAAGTTGTAGATAACACTGCAGACTATAGCATTTATTTCTGTGGTATTATTATAACTCCACCTACTGGACATTGCCTGGAACATTCATGCATGTTACTTCTCAACAGTTATCACATTGTAGTTTTCCTTTGCAATAATTATACATAGCATCCTGTACTTCTTTCAATAGCAAATAAAAAAAGTATTATATATATATTTATAACTTATTAATTCAGTTCCGTGGAAGAAAATAGATATATGTTTAAAATTACAACTATTTTTTATTTGGAAAAGGCAATAGAAGTTATAATAAAATACAAATAAACACAAAACATAACATTTACCAATTAAATAATAGAAATGTGTACATTTGTCTATTTGTTAAATCTCAACACGTGCACAATTCCTGTAATTTTGTAACATTTTGCCAAAAAAAGGAAGAATGTTTCTGTATTTTTTATTTTAAGGTCTTAGGTTTTGCAGGTTTTAACAAGACATAGAAGCAGAACTTAATTAAATAAGGATAAACTCTCCACTTTTCTCAAGAAGAAATTAAGATGCAAAGTGGGTTTTACTAGTCGACGCAGTAAAGTTGAGGTGGATAAAGGCGAGACGTCTCCTAGTTTCGAAAACAACAATCAGTATAAAATAGATCTGTTTCGGGTCAGTGCAGAACCCCTGGACTATCTAAGTTTCCATGACGGGCACTCGTAATTTTTAGACATATCAGTCTGGAAAATCTCCATTGTTTATGAGAAACTGTTATCAGATCAGTGAGTAGTTTATTATAGTGGATAGTTTTTTTGTCCTGCCTGGAAATTGTATTGAAACAAACAGGCTTATTAACGCATTAATTGCAGCCAAAAAATTAGCAGCCTATGGGGGAGGGCATCTGGCAACCAAATCCATCATGTGACGCTCTGTTTGATAAAACGAGAAAGTAGGGCAGTGACTGTTTGCTGGAGGTCTGCGGAAGCTGCATTTGTCCTCTCAGCATCGATCAAGGTACGATTCATACCTTAATTAAACTCAAATGCAAATAGTTATTATTATGATCGATGTGGAAATTAGTTCACTGACTAAATAAAATGGCATAACTATTAACATCGGCGTGAATTTTAGTTCGTAAAAGCAAGGTTTTAATAAAGTTGTTTAATAAAGTTATCACTGTACGGACAACTCAATAACAAAGGACGTCGTTGTACCGTGTAGTTTCAGTGCTGCGATGGCCGAGTGGTTAAGGCGTTGGACTTGAAATCCAATGGGGTCTCCCCGCGCAGGTTCGAACCCTGCTCGCAGCGAAAATTTATCGTTTTGAGGAAGTGAAAATTGCATAGTTGCAGTCATGTGTCAGACAAGTGCGTGAAGTATGTTGGTGTTTGCAAAATATGCTGAATCCAACAAGCAAGGACATGACGTATCCATGTACAGGTGTGGGTTGGTGAAATACTGAAAATAGCTATTGCTTGTCTCAGCCTTAGAAGTCATGCCCACAGACCGCTGGCTGGAAATGCTTCAGGAGTTTCAAAGTCGTCATCGGATTGGTTGAATTATAATGCAAAAAAAACATTCTGACCTCAACTAAAAGACCGTTACCATCGACTGGAGCAGATTCTTTGACAGTCAGAGAGGAGCACATACCTAATGACTGAGTCAGTCTACACACTTAACGACTGGTGCGTCACGACTGGACAAATTCTGCCGAACCAAAAAAACAAAACTAAACAAAAAACCTCACCAAAACCGCAGCGCGCTCCCACCCCACCAAAGACAACACTGCGGACAACACTGTGCTTTAAGCTATTGAAACTTCAAGGTTTGTTTTACTTTCTTAGTTTGTACTTAATATAACAGAAAACATAAGCTTTCCTGCTATGTTGGCGTTCCTAATAAATGTCAAATAGCCTGCGATTATGAACGTGATTTTGCGTAGCTTGTCAGTGAACTATGGCTCTGTGTAGTAAATGCTACTTCATCTGAAAGCATGTGATGGAGATTTACTACTAATCAACAGAACCGGCTGTACTGATGAGATGTGCATGACAATCGCATGCGGTTTATCGTGCAGCCCTAGTGTAGAGGGAGAAGAGCAGTGGGTCCAGTAAGGGTCCAGTGCTGTCCTTCAGATAAGCCAACACCAGCCTCTCAAATGACTTCATGACCACAGATGTTAGAGCCACAGGTCTGTAGTCATTAACATACAAATAACTATAAATACACATATTATATGCTTGCTACCAAATAGGTTTATTAAAAAAAGCTTAAATCCAGCATCATTTATATAATACAAAGGAATATAAATAGGGAATATATAAACAAATTGAAATAATTACATATATAATAATAATCTTAACTACCACAAATAGTTTAATATTAAGAATAGAAATATATACATGAAAATATTGTAACAAATCGTTAGGAATGGTTAGGCTGTCCGATCGCCGGCGGGTACGCGAGACTAGTCCGAATCCAAAATTGGCTTCACTTTCTGTCTCATGAGATAACTTCAATCTGATCGAGGGAAGCATAGATGTATCTTTCGCTGCCTTTGATATCCCACAATCCTGTGCGTTCCATTTCGTGATGGTTGAACTAAAAAATAAAGATGGCGTCTGAAAGTTGCTTTTGGTGGTTAGTTTGTGTGTAAATGTATATTTCTGACAAACTTTTTGCACTTTTGATGTTAGTTCTAGCGAGAAATCAGTATTCTAGTAATTAAATATTTGTTTAGTTATCACCAAAACTCGTTCTATTTTGTTGTAGATCATTAAACCGTTACACTGCCTCAGAAGCGGTGCCTTCGTGCAAAAACGCTGCCTGCAAAGTCATTGCCTGATGGGGCAGCGAGGCAGCAAGTCTAGGGCTGTGTCCGAAATCGCCCCCTATACCCTCATTCATTATTCCCTACATTAGGTCACTAATTCGGTTCACTTGAAGGAGTGAATGAAAACGAGTAGTGAATTCGGACACTTAGTGCACCGGAAGGAATGCCGCTTTTGCATCGTTTGTGCTTGCTGTTCCAAAAGCTCAAATCTGACATTTTATACTTTTTATAAGACATAAATACAAATTTAAAGAACTATAATAACAATACTACTATTATAGATCATTAAACCGTTACACTGCCTCAGAAGCGGTGCCTTCGTGCAAAAACGCTGCCTGCAAAGTCATTGCCTGATGGGGCAGCGAGGCAGCAAGTCTAGGGCTGTGTCCGAAATCGCCCCCTATACCCTCATTCATTATTCCCTACATTAGGTCACTAATTCGGTTCACTTGAAGGAGTGAATGAAAACGAGTAGTGAATTCGGACACTTAGTGCACCGGAAGGAATGCCGCTTTTGCATCGTTTGTGCTTGCTGTTTATTAATCATTTGAAACTAGCAAACTAGCAGCTCCAGTAGTAAGATTAAAGGATTTATCTTGAACTCTGTCACGGAAATTATGTATAAACCCTAATCAAACAATTTAATAATCAATTTACAATGAATTTATACCCGTGTTGTACATTATGCTGTACGCCATGGATGAGCGCTTTGTAAAAATGAACGGATTGATTATTCAGCTGCGGGCGCCATCTTCTGGCGAGATGCGGGAATTCATTCGGCGCGTGACTCTCACGGTGCATTATGGGCATTCTCTAGCCGTTGAGCGTGCACCAGTTGTACACTCGTTTTTGCAGTGCATTGTGGGATTGAATGAGTGCACTCGAGAACGTCCACTATGGTTTCGGACACCACTAAAAATGGCTGTTCCCTCAAATAGTGCCCTATTTAAGGGTATAGGGGGCGATTTCGGACACAGCCTAGGTTTTCAGACGCAGCCATGGCCTCTTGGGCGGTCCTGCTTCTGTCAGGTCTGGTTAAACGAGACTAGCAATTGTAGATATTCTCAAGCACACTGCAATTTATATTTACACTTAAACAATTATTGTAATTACTGATGTACAAGTGAAAGTGCAGATAGAACGTTGTCTAACGTTGAGCTGTTTATAAAGTGCTATTATGAAAACCCATGCATGTACATGAGGAAGACGAACGCTCCGGTTACTATCGTAACCTCGGTTCCCTGAGAGCGGGAACGAGACATCACGGTGATATTTCTCCGTTCCCCACATGTTCGTGTGAATTATTTGTACTTAATTAAAAATATAACGCAAATTTTAAAATACAGACATATTGTTGTTTTACTTTATTGTTTTCCGTCAATTTGCAATAAAAATGTGACTTCAAAACACGAAGGGTTAATTTGATTGAGCTGCAGGGGTAGCTGGACAGATTCCAACACGTCTTCGATATAATTAGACGAGCATTCACATTCGCTTTGAGAGACTGACAGACCCCTGTACTGGTCACCCGAGGACAGATAGATACCAGCTCGAAATACAGTAAGCAGAATGGAAATATACTTGTGATCTGAACAAGTTTTTCCATTTTCAGGGAAACAATATCTGCGGTTTTGCATCTGTTTTGTCAGGTGTCAACTTCCTAGCTCATACCCGCATTTTGCATAAAGATGTCCGGCTTGGGGAAGCTGCGCGTTGCTGTTATCGGAGCCGGTGCTGCGGGACTCTGCGCGGCCCGCCACCTTCTCTCCCGCCCGGACACCTTCGTGCCACCTGTGGTGTACGAGCTCAGCGAGAATATTGGAGGAACGTGGGTCTATGAGGAAAGAGTGGGATATTACGACAATGGCTTACCGATTCACAGCAGCATGTACAGGGACCTCAGGTGAATTTATAAGTGTTTTTATGGTACTAATGTAACTGAAATACTTTATATTTATTATACTGCATAAATATCGCAAGAGATATGAATTGATGTCCCTTAGGAACTTAACATTTCAAATTATTAATGAAATATTAAGTGTCAATCCGTGTGTACCCATCATGCCATGTGACAAAGATTGTTACTTACTGAAATGTAATGTAAATCAACTTTTATTTTATTTTTACTGGATATCCTCTTTTTAAAGTCTTCTTGAAATATCAGTAGCCTGTGATAAAGCAGTATTGTGGCTTTATAATGTTTTGCCATGTATTCTTCTTTAGGAACTTAACATTTCAAATTAATGAAATATTAAGTGTCAATCAGTGTGTACCCATCATGCCATGTGACAAAGATTGTTACTTACTGAAATGTAATGTAAATCAACTTTTATTTTATTTTTACTGGATATCCTCTTTTTAAAGTCTTCTTGAAATATCAGTAGCCTGTGATAAAGCAGTATTGTGGCTTTATAATGTTT
Organism: Sinocyclocheilus rhinocerous; assembly: GCF_001515625.1. Classification (NCBI taxonomy): domain Eukaryota; kingdom Metazoa; phylum Chordata; class Actinopteri; order Cypriniformes; family Cyprinidae; genus Sinocyclocheilus; species Sinocyclocheilus rhinocerous. The sequence goes on from NW_015641116.1 coordinate 1,868,678, forward strand.
TGCCATGTATTCTTCTCACATGCTAGAACCAACATTCCCAAAGAGGTGATGTCTTTCCCTGACTTTCCTTTTGCAAAACATCTCCCCTCTTTTGTCCATCACACTGAGGTACGGAAGTACCTTGAGCAGTACTGTGATCATTTTCGCCTGTGGGACCACATACAGGTGAAAAAGAAAATATTTGTAGCCCAGTTCTTATGTTTTTAAAATACTCACACCTCTTTGTTCATGTTCAACATATCTGGTAAATTCATGCTCATTGCATAGTTTTGTCAGATAATCATTAATTTCACAGTTTATGACGAGTCAGTAAAAGTGACTAACCTGTTAGATTAGCTGTACATTTATGATCAGTCTGTGGGATTGTGGAAAAGTACTAGAGAATTAATGGTCGCCTGTAAGGACTGAATGTTGCCGATGCATCAATTTGCTTGAAAACCATCAGTCTGAGTGTACTAATATTAGTATTAATAGGTGTATTTCTCTCTTCCAACAAGTTTGGCACCTCAGTGGCTTCAGTGACCCCAGTAGATGTGAAGGGTGGGTGGAATGGGTTGGCTTGGAATGTGAACTCCAACAATGTTGTAGACCACAGCAAATCCACTACAGAGCGATTTGATGCTGTTATGGTGTGCAATGGGTAAGTGTACAGCAAAATGAGTGAAACATTCTCTGTAAAACCTTCCTATGTACACCTATAGTTAAAATGTACATGCCTAGATCAATAAGGCCATTGGGTGTAGTGGATTAAACAGTAACTAATGATGCAATGAAACCGTATTGCACTTTCACTTATATACTGTGCCAGTTTTCCAGTGTACAATTTGATTATATAATCAGGTGAAAAAATGTAATACAAATTGAGTCTTAAATAAAATTATGCGTGTTTATTCCAGACATTTCTATGACCCCTACATCCCTGCAATACCTGGACTGGAAAAATTCAAAGGTTGTCCCTTCCTTACATTATATAAAACGTTTTTACTTTGCAAAGTAAATCAAAGGAATCTGACATCTTTAAAACCAAGTACCTGTGTACTTGGCAGCAAAATACCTTTGAAATGTGCTTAGACTTGTGAAAAGGAGGAACATGTGAAGGAGGTGGCAGATGTTTAGGTAGCTAGCTTGAAGCCAGTGAGGCTGTCGGTAAGAACAGGTCCAGTCTAGTCAAACCAGGTATAGGAAAGCTTATTGTACAGCCAAGGAGTTTTTGTGCATGTAGATGTGCGTGTGTGGTTTCTATAAAGGGAACAGATATACAGAGTTTGTTTACCAATAAACCGTGCTAAATAAGGTACAAGGCAACCACAATGTTCCATCAACTACACATTAAATATCTAAAGCACATGCCTAAACGGGAACTAGAGCAAGCATGAAAAATAAACACATTTAGGCCAAACTTAAGTCATACAAAATAATATTTAAGCACCAAACAAAGGCACTTACATGGTCAATTACGCACACGCAGGAAAAACAGAATGAAAGGCGTAAAACTCAATCCTCTGCACAGTACAACCACATGCAACAAAAAGCGTAGGCTGTGGACACAGGTGCAGCTAATAAAGTCTGTGAGATAGCTCTAATTGGCTTGAGATTGGGTGGGTGGAGCTTGAGGCTAACAGGGAACTGAACAGGCTAAGGGGGGTGTGGCACTGCTTTGAGGGTGCAAATCGGAGGCAAATCGGTGCTCGTTCACGTGAGTGACAATCACGCAGTGTGAATTATCAAAGACGCGATCTGAGGGAATCGCCGATGCGTCGCCGACGCCCGTGAAATATTTGGCATGCTAAATATCTGGAGCTGTCGGCGATTCACAATCACGCTGTGTGCAATGAGTTCTGACTGAAAACCACATCGGCGATGACTTACAGCCAATGAGAGACCAAGATACAGGGCAGGGGGAAGTTCGGGGAGGAGTTATATGAAACGTAGTTTGCGGACCAGTGTTGCCAAATCCGCGATTGCCGCCGGTTGTTTTTTATGTCAGCAGGTTGAAGCGACCCCAATAATGTGATATTTAGGCCCTGGAATGTGAATTGTACCAGGAGAACCCCGCCAAAAAAATGTGTATTTTACCCCCGAAAGCGATTTTTACTGGGGGACCCCCTCGAAAGCAATTGGGCTATTTTCAGGCTAGTTTTGAGTAGTAATTGGGTGGGTTTTGTAGCGAAAACCTGGCAACCCTGCACCAGACAGAGCTGTCGGCGATTCTTCCTATTGTAAAGTCATGTGGTGTGTAACATCCTGTCGTCGTTCCATCGTGCAGTGTGAACACAGCAACAACTGAATGCTACCCCAGATAGTCATTCAGTGTGAAACCAACAGTGATGCAACGTCTTTGAAAATCGTGCAGTGTGAACTCGGCATTAGGGACACAAAAACTTTACAACAACTTGCAAATTCCTAAGCGTTCTTTGCTGTTGCAACATGTGAGGGTCTACTGAGAAATGCTTCAGATCGAACCGTGGCTTTGGTTGGAAAAGAGACCTGGTTTTAGTTAATCATTATATTACTTAACATTTATCAGTAGGTTAATTAAAAGTTAGACCTTTATGTTTCTTACGATGTTGAGACTGGAGTCTTTGTTATCCATTTCAAAAAGTGCAAGGCTTTTTCGTATCACAGTAAATAAAATAAGTGTTATGTATTATAATTTATGAATGCATTTTATGTACACATAATGCATGCTTACTTTAGAGTTGCAGTTTTAGTAATTTTGTTATTAGTTAGGGCTGTGCAAGTTAACGCGTTATTATCGCAGTACGTATGATGAAAGTATAATATGTACTAGAAAATATATAAAGCATGTATTAGTCAATCCACATTCATCAGCCTTAAGGGGAAGCTTGAAGAAGGTCGATTGACCAAAACATTGCTTATTAATAAATATTTTTGGTGATGATGCAAGTTTGAGTAGCTTGTGGGATTTATATATTTCTAGTTATTCTATATTCTATACAATATTGTATTTTCGTCCAAATGTATGTCTTTTTTTAGGGACACTGATGCACAGTCACGATTATCGTACTGCTGAACCTTTGGCGGGAAAGTCAGTGGTGCTGCTGGGAGCTGGTCTCTCTGGACTAGATATTGCCATGGAGCTCTCCAATGTTGAAGCTCAGGTCTTTTGTTAAAGGGGTCATATGATGCTGCTAAAAAGAACATTATTTTGTGTATTTGGTACTTGTGACAAAAGAAACCAACTTGTTATTTTTCAGATGATCTTATTCTTACTACCTTATGCTTACCATCCAAAGTATTTTATCTGGAATTTCTGTTTACCTTGTACCATTATTTACCTCCAGGTGATCCTGAGTCATGGACAGCGGCCTTTGACCCTTCCTCCAGGAGTCCAGCAGGCTCCTCCAGTAACTTCTGTACTGGATGATGGCACTCTAGAGTTCAAAAATGGGGAGAGAACCAAGCCAGAGGTGTTCCTGTTTTGTACAGGCTACAACTTCACCTTCCCGTTCCTAGATAATAAAGTGGGTGTAAAAGTGCAGGAGCACCTCGTCTGGCCTCTCTATAAGTTCCTAATACCTCCAGCCTACCCTTCACTCTTTATAGTGGGCATCTGCAGAGCTATATGCCCCTTCCCACATTTCCATATTCAGGTTAGTTGCAAAGCGAAGGATATTTTGTTTAAGGGAATACGTATCACTGAGGTATTTCTTTGTTACACCTTCAAATTGTTTCTTCACTTTTTTCCCAGTCTCAGTTTATCCTGTCAGTGTTGGATGGTTCTTTCCACCTGCCATCCCATGAGGAAATGGAGAAAGACATTGAGCTGGACATTACTGCCCATCGTGCCCGTGGAATTGCCACCCGCCATATCCTTAAACTGGATTCTGAGCAGTGGGCCTACAATGACGAGCTCGCCCACTTGGGGGGATTCAAACCCCTCCCACGCTATTGGAGTAACCTGTACGAATCCAACAAGGTGTTCCGTGCCCGAGACATGCTCAATTACAAGAGCTACAGCTACACTGTCCTGGATAACATGGAATGGAAGGTGCATGATTTGCATGGCCAGCAGCTACAGAAGCCTCTGGCTGTTAAAATACAAATGTAAGCTGTGATGGAAAAAAAAATACACCATCATTAAGGTGCTAACAAGCAATATGCCAGTGAAGCAAGTACAATTAGTATATTAACAAATTGTTCAGTACTAATACGTTTTGCAATTATTTTATAAAATGTCTATCCATACTATTATTTTTATGTGCTGAGCCCAAATAGAAAAAGTCTAAATTAAATATCGTTCTAATCTTGTTGTTTGACATAAGCTGCTTTTTAAATAATAAATCATAAATGAACGTAAACAGTATGCACTTGCAGTGTTTTAAAATAACAGTTCATGTCATCATCCAAAACTTGCCATCAAGACCAGAGATTCCCAACCAATGGTATGTGAACCCAAAGGGACACTTATAGGGATTGTTCACCCCAAAATTTTAATTTTCACTTTCATGTTATTCCAAACCCGTATGTCTTTCTTTCTTTTGTGGAAATATATATTTAAAAAAACATTTTTTAGAAATGTCTCTGTTTTCTTTGTCCGCACAATAGAAGTCAGTGGTCACTGAATGATTACCAGCATTATCCAAAATCTTCTTTTGAAAGTCATAGGCTACTGATTTGTAACGACGTAATAAGTAAATGATCTATCCAGTGAATGAACTATCCTTTTGAGCAGGTTCCATGGGATACTTTCAAAGATTTATGTTTTGCTTTGTTAAATGTATTAAAACAGAAATTGTGTCTTAAAATAAAATTATTATGGATGTCAAATTGTTAGAGTAGTTAATTGCATATCTTTTTGTGGTGAACATTTCCTTTTCTTTTTTAGAATATCTAGCAAATTGTGAGTTAAAAAGATGCCATTTCAGATTTGATGTTGGTCTTGGGTCTTAAGTGATGGCGTTCTAAAACAAAAGTTTGGGAAACACTGATCAAGTGTATGTATTTGTCATTAGCTCTTCCCATTAGAATGAATAGTTTTCATTACAAGTTAAAGCAGTCATGAAATGAAGAGTAATACAGGGTTTCCACGGGTCCTTAAAAAGTCTTCCATTTAGTTGTATAAAATTTAAGGCCATAAAAAGTCTTACATGGTACAGGAAAGTCTTAATTATGAATTCAAGAGGTTCTTAACTTGGGGACGGAAAGACAAGAATTGCGATATGTCTTAATGTGAAGATTAAACTTAAAAAAGCTATGATTTCATTGAATAAATACAAGCACTACACATTTCAAAGTCAGGTGGTGCGCTGCTTTGTGTACTGCGGTTACCAGGGAAACTGCTGTAATACTAATTCTGAAGGCGTGCACATCTGTTTTCACTCCAGAGTTTATAAGCTGTGTATTCATTTGTTATCTGTGCGCTGATGCTTCAAGTATTCAGCCCTCGTGTTCAGCCTCCTTGTGTGAAGACTGACTCGGGTAAAAACCTGCGACTCTACCTGCGTGACTCAACCGAGCAACGATACTGACAAGGCTCTTAAGTATCTTTTATTTTCCCTTTTACACACTCTCCTTTTTGCCCTCTCTTTTCCACATCTATCATGTGTTTCCAATACATTCCTGTTGTCTCTCAACAATGCTCTAACATCAAATGCAGACGGCAACGCAATCTTGATAACCAGCGTCATATCTGCACCTCTTCAACTGCACCTTTCTCTTTTTCTGTGGGTCTCTGGAATCGCCAGTCAGCAGTCAACAAAGCAGATTTTATCCAGCAATTGCTTCTCAGTCTACTCTTTGTATCTTGGGCTTGACTGAGACCTGGATTTGTCCAGAAGACTCAGCAACCCCTGCTGCTCTCTCTAACAACTTCTCTTTCTCTCACACCCCGTTAGGTTGGGAGGGGTGGGGGTACTGATCTTCTCATTTCTAACAATTGGAAATACTTAACCCACTCTCCCCTATGCAATAATAACTCATTTGAATCTCATGCTATTATGGTAACAACTCCTATAAAACTCATTTTGAAGTAATTTATCACCCTCCTGGTCAACTGGGCACCTTTATAGAAGAGCTGGATGGGCCGCTGTCCTCATTCCCTGAGGATGGCAGTCCACTTGTAGTCTTTGGCGACTTCAACATCCATCTGGAGAAGCCTTATGCTGCAGACTTCCATTGACTCCAAGCTTCATTTGATTTCAAATGGCTTATCACCACAAGCACTCACAAATCAGGCAACCAGCTTGACTTCATTTACACATGCAATTGTATTGCAGACAACATTTTGGTAAAACCCCTACACATCTCCGACCATTTCTTTATAACATTTAACCTACATCCTGCTACCTGTGTCCACCAACCCCTCTGCTGGTTACTTTTAGGCAAAACCTACGCTCCCTTTCACCCTCCCATCTTTCCTCTGTGTCTTCCTCTCTTCCCTCACCCATTTCTCATCTCTGGATGTGAATGCAGCAACTGACACTTTGTGCTCCACTTTAACTTCTTATCTAGACAATATATGTCCTCTCTCCTCCAGGCCAGCATGTGCTACCCCTTCTAACCCCTGGCTGTCTGAGGTTCTTTGTTAACATCGGTCCAAACCCAGAGCTGATTCAGAATGCAGCAGCACAACTGATCTTCAACGAGCCCAAAAGGGCCCACATCACACCTCTTTTTAGCTCTCTGCACTGACCGGTTGCAGCTCGCATCAAGTTCAAGACATTGATGCTTGCATATAGAACAGCCAAAGGCTCAGCACCCTCCTACTTCCACTCACCCTTACGAATCCACATCCCCTCCAGAAGCCTGAGATCTACAAGTGAGTGACGCCTCATGGTACCATGACAGAGGCACAAAATCACTTTCTACACTGTAAAAAATGTCACTGTTAAATTACAGTAAACTACTGGCAGCTACATTTGTCAGCATAAAGCTGTTATTCTACAGTGTACCTACTGTAATCTGCAACAACAGTTTATTACTGTAAAAAATATTACAGTACCATGCTGTAGAAAATATAAACTTTACAGTATAATACTGTCATTACACTGTTATTTTAGTATTCCAACTGTAATTTCATAAGCTCTTTATTACTGTAAAATGTATTAAAGTACTGTAGAATGTGATCTTAACATTGTAACACTGCTAGAAGCTAATGATTCAAAATTTACATTCTAAAATTAAATACAACTTCAAATTACTTGAACACAATTTGCTCAGACAAGAGATAGCTTTAAAACATTAGGCTTTTATTAAAGCATTATTAATGACACTGTTTCCACTTCACCAGTGAGACTGGACTGAACAGAACACAATGCTATGACTTGACATGAACATCTAGTTGCAGAACCTGTGACTTCAGCTTACTAAATACTGTCCCACTCAAAGTTCATAAGGTTTTTGTAAAACCTTGCCCTGTCTTCTTCGACACCACCGTCACTTGGCTGGCCTTTGTTTCCCTCTCGTGGTTCACACCAATGAAGTGCCTAAAATGTAATAATAGAGAAATATGTGGCAAGTAAAGATTAATTGGCGTCCTACTCTGTTTGAGAGAAATAAAGAAAGAGAGAGGTGGGGTGGGAAGTAAAAAGAGACAATGACAATTTCTGAACAAAGCTGGGAAGAGGGGCAAAAAAAAATCAAACAATATTTACCTTTGAACAAACTCCAATGTCCTTGTAGCTTTCTCTTAGTTTTGTAAGTCGAAGACAGTAGCTGGCAAAAGCTGCAGCAAGCTCTATGATGAAGCTTTGAGGCTTTCAATACTGATCATCCAACCTCGAATTGTGACTTCGTCACCAGCAACTGATGGAGACAACAATTATAGTTAATGTTCAGAAACGGTATGAAATATGGGTATCAGCCTACACACCGTAACACCAAAATAATCTTACTAGAACAACACAGAGAATCTTTAAGGTTCTCTCTGACAGAATAATAAAATGATTACCGTATAATTATAACTGTTAACATAACTTTTGCGCACATTTCAATTAACCCCACAACAAATGGTAAAATAAAGCCCAGTCTATCACATAGATTTTACAAAAAAATAAAATAAAATCAATGGATGATCACATATACCACGGACATTTGATTAGATTGCAAAATAACAAAAGTTAAACTCGAATGAACAAGCTAGCTAACTTAGTTTGCTAATTTGTTTATCGTTCACTGGATATGAAAAAAAAAATGGTATTGTTATTGGTAACTTCATTCAATAAAAAGATATAACAGTGTGTAAATAATATCACAGGCTAACAATGACTTTGATAAAAATCGCACTTACCTAAGTCGGCGAGTAGAAAAGCAAGCCGGTGAATGTGCCATACCGATGCTGGCAGCTCACAGGCGGGGCAAAAATCGTCTTTAATTCTGCTTCTTATTCTTCTTTCTCTCGTTAATAAAATATTGTAGATCAGTAATTTTAAACCTGCATGAGTGCACACCTCTTGACTGTTGATGGGAGTTGATGCGTCGTGGTTTTGCTCAGATGAGTTATGAGTGGGCTCAAGCAACAACGTCACACGTATGACTAAAAAAATACTGTATTATACCGTAAGACTGAACAGTAGCTTGCTGTTAACATTTTGTTATCATCATTTACAGTATTTAACTGTTTTTACATCGAACGGTACATTACTGTAGAAAATTCCCTGTATTTTTACAGCAATTTTTTTACAGTTTTCATTCACCGTTCCTGGGTTGTGTTTCCTTGCTTATTGTGCCCAAAAGCGTAATTTATTTAAGTCCATATGTCTTACTAACAAGAAACTATGCTTCAAACCACAGGTTGAGAGCTGTAGTTCCTACCACGTAAGTTTGTGACACTGTTTGCGAATGTTTGTTTAAACTATGGTTTCTATGGTTTTGGAGAAAACACTGAATCGTAGAACTATGTAGTAACGACGGAACTTGCAACCATAGTTGGCTAACGATGCTTTTGGGAAATGCACCCCTGAACAATGTCTGAAACTTTGTATTACGAGCACTTCCTGTGATGAATCGCTTGTTGCATTCCTCAATTGTAAGTCGCTTTGGATAAACACGTCTGCTAAATGAAAAAGTGTAAATGTAAATGTACATTTTCCTGCTGTTCCGAAAGCGCCACCTGCTGGCATAGAATGAATTTGCATTTTCAATAAACCCTTCTGCTGTTTTTGTTTTTTACCCATATGCAGCATACACGTAGTTGTAAATGTGAACCGGTGGATCAACAAGAAACTAATGCATTATAAATATCAATTAAGACACTAAGATATGTTTATATGTTATTTAATTAATATAATAATTGATTGATAATAATATTTTCAATGAATATAATAATTCTGACTCCCCTTTTCTTAAAAATGGAAGTTTATCAGTTTATAAAACTTTTTGCTTTTGTGAAAACCTGTATCTGAACTGTAAATCATGCTTTTTAGTCATTTTACAGTTTAATGTTACCATAGACATTGCCCTACCCTGCTAATATGGTATTAATTTTATTTCAGCAGGTCTTAAAAAGGCCTTAAATAGTCTTAAATTTGATTGTAAAAATCCTGCAGATATCCTGTAATATCACAACCCAGTTTCATACATACAGTATTTTCACAATGTCAGTTCTTCCAAAACCATAACCACAAGCACAGTAGCCGATGAATGCCCAGTTTTATTCAGTAATCTTACCACACAGACACAAGAAAAGGCACCGCTGGGATTCGAACCCAGGATCTCCTGTTTACTAGACAGGCGCTTTAACCAACTAAGCCACGGCGCCTTCTGGTGAAATGTTGAAATTTTGATTTCAAGAATGTCGTAGTTAGCTATTAATAACTACTATACATGATTTCACTGAACTCATTTCTGTACTCAAAACATTTGGACATTGAAATCCCGTGACTTTTCCGTAATTCTGATTCACGTTGACATGTAATCCAGCTAAATACATACATACATGCACTTTTAAATGATTTATGAGCTTTAAATATATTTCGCCAATTAAGTCTGACAGTTTTGATATAGCAATACACTGTTTAGAAGTTCGATCATGGAACAGCTTCATGGAAGCCCCGTGAAAAGCAACTGCATTACTGTTTATATAACTCACGAAGCTAATGCTAATAGTGTAATACAGCGAATAATTACACTATTATTCGCCACACGGTGGCAGCACGTCTTACATGACCAAGAGCCGGCGTAACATGACATTTTAAACAGCAACATTTTGTGAACCTGTATCACAATCTGAAATTACATGCTGGAAATTTGACATGACACTGGAAAATTTAAACTGTGAAAACTGTTGAAATCGCTATTAACCAATGTGCTGTGCGTGCATACACACACTCATTACTGAAACAATGCAGACACACCAT
>NW_015641116.1:1889888-1906943 GCF_001515625.1 Sinocyclocheilus rhinocerous
TCTTCTCATTTCTAACAATTGGAAATACTTAACCCACTCTCCCCTATGCAATAATAACTCATTTGAATCTCATGCTATTATGGTAACAACTCCTATAAAACTCATTTTGAAGTAATTTATCACCCTCCTGGTCAACTGGGCACCTTTATAGAAGAGCTGGATGGGCCGCTGTCCTCATTCCCTGAGGATGGCAGTCCACTTGTAGTCTTTGGCGACTTCAACATCCATCTGGAGAAGCCTTATGCTGCAGACTTCCATTGACTCCAAGCTTCATTTGATTTCAAATGGCTTATCACCACAAGCACTCACAAATCAGGCAACCAGCTTGACTTCATTTACACATGCAATTGTATTGCAGACAACATTTTGGTAAAACCCCTACACATCTCCGACCATTTCTTTATAACATTTAACCTACATCCTGCTACCTGTGTCCACCAACCCCTCTGCTGGTTACTTTTAGGCAAAACCTACGCTCCCTTTCACCCTCCCATCTTTCCTCTGTGTCTTCCTCTCTTCCCTCACCCATTTCTCATCTCTGGATGTGAATGCAGCAACTGACACTTTGTGCTCCACTTTAACTTCTTATCTAGACAATATATGTCCTCTCTCCTCCAGGCCAGCATGTGCTACCCCTTCTAACCCCTGGCTGTCTGAGGTTCTTTGTTAACATCGGTCCAAACCCAGAGCTGATTCAGAATGCAGCAGCACAACTGATCTTCAACGAGCCCAAAAGGGCCCACATCACACCTCTTTTTAGCTCTCTGCACTGACCGGTTGCAGCTCGCATCAAGTTCAAGACATTGATGCTTGCATATAGAACAGCCAAAGGCTCAGCACCCTCCTACTTCCACTCACCCTTACGAATCCACATCCCCTCCAGAAGCCTGAGATCTACAAGTGAGTGACGCCTCATGGTACCATGACAGAGGCACAAAATCACTTTCTACACTGTAAAAAATGTCACTGTTAAATTACAGTAAACTACTGGCAGCTACATTTGTCAGCATAAAGCTGTTATTCTACAGTGTACCTACTGTAATCTGCAACAACAGTTTATTACTGTAAAAAATATTACAGTACCATGCTGTAGAAAATATAAACTTTACAGTATAATACTGTCATTACACTGTTATTTTAGTATTCCAACTGTAATTTCATAAGCTCTTTATTACTGTAAAATGTATTAAAGTACTGTAGAATGTGATCTTAACATTGTAACACTGCTAGAAGCTAATGATTCAAAATTTACATTCTAAAATTAAATACAACTTCAAATTACTTGAACACAATTTGCTCAGACAAGAGATAGCTTTAAAACATTAGGCTTTTATTAAAGCATTATTAATGACACTGTTTCCACTTCACCAGTGAGACTGGACTGAACAGAACACAATGCTATGACTTGACATGAACATCTAGTTGCAGAACCTGTGACTTCAGCTTACTAAATACTGTCCCACTCAAAGTTCATAAGGTTTTTGTAAAACCTTGCCCTGTCTTCTTCGACACCACCGTCACTTGGCTGGCCTTTGTTTCCCTCTCGTGGTTCACACCAATGAAGTGCCTAAAATGTAATAATAGAGAAATATGTGGCAAGTAAAGATTAATTGGCGTCCTACTCTGTTTGAGAGAAATAAAGAAAGAGAGAGGTGGGGTGGGAAGTAAAAAGAGACAATGACAATTTCTGAACAAAGCTGGGAAGAGGGGCAAAAAAAAATCAAACAATATTTACCTTTGAACAAACTCCAATGTCCTTGTAGCTTTCTCTTAGTTTTGTAAGTCGAAGACAGTAGCTGGCAAAAGCTGCAGCAAGCTCTATGATGAAGCTTTGAGGCTTTCAATACTGATCATCCAACCTCGAATTGTGACTTCGTCACCAGCAACTGATGGAGACAACAATTATAGTTAATGTTCAGAAACGGTATGAAATATGGTTATCAGCCTATACGCACCCTAACACCAAAATAATCTTACTAGACCAACACAGACAATCTTTAAGGTTCTCTCTGACAGAATAATAAAATGATTACCGTATAATTATAACTGTTAACATAACTTTTGCGCACATTTCAATTAACCCCACAACAAATGGTAAAATAAAGCCCAGTCTATCACATAGATTTTACAAAAAAATAAAATAAAATCAATGGATGATCACATATACCACGGACATTTGATTAGATTGCAAAATAACAAAAGTTAAACTCGAATGAACAAGCTAGCTAACTTAGTTTGCTAATTTGTTTATCGTTCACTGGATATGAAAAAAAAAATGGTATTGTTATTGGTAACTTCATTCAATAAAAAGATATAACAGTGTGTAAATAATATCACAGGCTAACAATGACTTTGATAAAAATCGCACTTACCTAAGTCGGCGAGTAGAAAAGCAAGCCGGTGAATGTGCCATACCGATGCTGGCAGCTCACAGGCGGGGCAAAAATCGTCTTTAATTCTGCTTCTTATTCTTCTTTCTCTCGTTAATAAAATATTGTAGATCAGTAATTTTAAACCTGCATGAGTGCACACCTCTTGACTGTTGATGGGAGTTGATGCGTCGTGGTTTTGCTCAGATGAGTTATGAGTGGGCTCAAGCAACAACGTCACACGTATGACTAAAAAAATACTGTATTATACCGTAAGACTGAACAGTAGCTTGCTGTTAACATTTTGTTATCATCATTTACAGTATTTAACTGTTTTTACATCGAACGGTACATTACTGTAGAAAATTCCCTGTATTTTTACAGCAATTTTTTTACAGTTTTCATTCACCGTTCCTGGGTTGTGTTTCCTTGCTTATTGTGCCCAAAAGCGTAATTTATTTAAGTCCATATGTCTTACTAACAAGAAACTATGCTTCAAACCACAGGTTGAGAGCTGTAGTTCCTACCACGTAAGTTTGTGACACTGTTTGCGAATGTTTGTTTAAACTATGGTTTCTATGGTTTTGGAGAAAACACTGAATCGTAGAACTATGTAGTAACGACGGAACTTGCAACCATAGTTGGCTAACGATGCTTTTGGGAAATGCACCCCTGAACAATGTCTGAAACTTTGTATTACGAGCACTTCCTGTGATGAATCGCTTGTTGCATTCCTCAATTGTAAGTCGCTTTGGATAAACACGTCTGCTAAATGAAAAAGTGTAAATGTAAATGTACATTTTCCTGCTGTTCCGAAAGCGCCACCTGCTGGCATAGAATGAATTTGCATTTTCAATAAACCCTTCTGCTGTTTTTGTTTTTTACCCATATGCAGCATACACGTAGTTGTAAATGTGAACCGGTGGATCAACAAGAAACTAATGCATTATAAATATCAATTAAGACACTAAGATATGTTTATATGTTATTTAATTAATATAATAATTGATTGATAATAATATTTTCAATGAATATAATAATTCTGACTCCCCTTTTCTTAAAAATGGAAGTTTATCAGTTTATAAAACTTTTTGCTTTTGTGAAAACCTGTATCTGAACTGTAAATCATGCTTTTTAGTCATTTTACAGTTTAATGTTACCATAGACATTGCCCTACCCTGCTAATATGGTATTAATTTTATTTCAGCAGGTCTTAAAAAGGCCTTAAATAGTCTTAAATTTGATTGTAAAAATCCTGCAGATATCCTGTAATATCACAACCCAGTTTCATACATACAGTATTTTCACAATGTCAGTTCTTCCAAAACCATAACCACAAGCACAGTAGCCGATGAATGCCCAGTTTTATTCAGTAATCTTACCACACAGACACAAGAAAAGGCACCGCTGGGATTCGAACCCAGGATCTCCTGTTTACTAGACAGGCGCTTTAACCAACTAAGCCACGGCGCCTTCTGGTGAAATGTTGAAATTTTGATTTCAAGAATGTCGTAGTTAGCTATTAATAACTACTATACATGATTTCACTGAACTCATTTCTGTACTCAAAACATTTGGACATTGAAATCCCGTGACTTTTCCGTAATTCTGATTCACGTTGACATGTAATCCAGCTAAATACATACATACATGCACTTTTAAATGATTTATGAGCTTTAAATATATTTCGCCAATTAAGTCTGACAGTTTTGATATAGCAATACACTGTTTAGAAGTTCGATCATGGAACAGCTTCATGGAAGCCCCGTGAAAAGCAACTGCATTACTGTTTATATAACTCACGAAGCTAATGCTAATAGTGTAATACAGCGAATAATTCTCCAGCCACACGGTGGCAGCACGTCTTACATGACCAAGAGCCGGCGTAACATGACATTTTAAACAGCAACATTTTGTGAACCTGTATCACAATCTGAAATTACATGCTGGAAATTTGACATGACACTGGAAAATTTAAACTGTGAAAACTGTTGAAATCGCTATTAACCAATGTGCTGTGCGTGCATACACACACTCATTACTGAAACAATGCAGACACACCATGCAAGCAAAATTCTGAGTCACTGACTGGGGTTCTTTCCATGTAAGTAACTTTCACTGATGTCGCCATTCCAGAAATAGGGTCTGTACTAGGGAGATAAAGAAAGACCACGAATTATTCATTCAACCGCTTCACCAACAGCATCGTTCAGGAATTTCGTGCTCTCATTCTAACAGTTTTTACATTCTGCTTATTCACCGTCGCTCTGTTCTTTTTGGAAGCTTGAATCATCAAAAAAGTGACAGGATTCACCTCAAACAGATATTTAATGCCACATAGCCAAAAACTAATAGGTAAAGTGCAGGTTAAAGCACTAGGCCACTCTAAATGTGTCAGCCCCATTAGCTACATATAAACGACATATTTAATAATTGCATATGGCACATAATTAATTAATCCTATGTCTGAATTTTAGAGCTGTAACTTTAATACAACTATATTTAATTTCTCTTTTTGAAAATAATTTTAGGCTTAATCCCTAGATGTGTGTGTATACTGATTCCAGATGTTTTTACTCATCTGTACTATTCCACTGTACAGTTTTTTTTTCTTCTCTACACATTTTTCTAATTTCAGTCCAAGCCACTGGTTTTCCGAGTGATGTAATATTCTTTGTACCACAATGTTCCAGAGGTACAGTGTAGAGTCATGACTTAAAATTTCTATGCATCACTCTTGGATATGTTTTACATATAGCCTACTATTTTAGCTATAATATATTCAGATATAGACCTAGATATAATATATTTAGATTAAATTTAGAATTTTTTATGCACAATAAATCACTTGTCAGTTATCACTAAATCAATTATTTGTCATGTATGATTAAATTCATATATGTGAGATATATAGTGGAATGTGAATATGTTTATTTTATGCGTCCTTCTTTATAGAAAATTCTACACTTTATGAATGCAGTAATAATAATTTTACATTTAATGTGGATCAAGAGCGATTGTATTACCTTTATTTAGTCTCACCAAAATGTAGTGATGATTGGAAGCTGAACTGACATACCGCTGAGGCCGGATATTATTGTTGTTGTTTTTTTTCTTTCTTCTTTCTGTGAGTTAGAATGTGGATAAAGTGGAAGGTGGTGAGAGCCAAATGATCTTGGACAGATTAAGAACAATGATTCAAATACAGAAAAACACACGTGTGCGGTGGTGTTTTCAACTGACTTGGTGGAGCCTGCTGTCTAACACAATTCAGTTTCACAATCGCAAAATGGGATGGCACTCTCATCTCGAATGCATATTAATAGCAAGTAATTTCTTAAGTATATGATGCAATAAAAATGTCAATCAGAAAAACAAAATAGAAGAAAGGGGCGAATGAGTCAAATATAAACTGAAATTAGACTCAGACTATACGTCAATCTGCATATGCAAAATGTTGAAGATTTGATGGCATGGAAGTATCATGGACATTTTAAACAGCAACATTTTGTGAACCTGTATCACAATCTGAAATGACATGCTGGAAATTTGACATGACACTGGAAATTTTAAACTGTGAAAACTGTTGAAATCGCTATTAACCAATGTGCTGTGTGTGCATACACACACTCATTACTGAAACAATGCAGACACACCATCCAAGCAAAATTCTGAGTCACTGACTGGGGTTCTTTCCATGTAAGTAACTTTCACTGATGTCGCCATTCCAGAAATAGGGTCTGTACTAGGGAGATAAAGAAAGACCACGAATTATTCATTCAACCGCTTCACCAACAGCATCGTTTCGCAAAATGGGATGGCACTCTCATCTCGAATGCATATTAATAGCAAGTAATTTCTTAAGTATATGATGCAATAAAAATGTCAATCAGAAAAACAAAATAGAAGAAAGGGGCGAATGAGTCAAATATAAACTGAAATTAGACTCAGACTATACGTCAATCTGCATATGCAAAATGTTGAAGATTTGATGGCATGGAAGTATCATGTTTTGGTTCATACTTCCTGTATAGTACTATATAATATTATTATTACAAATACAGTCACAAAGGTATTTCAGTAGATAAACTGATTTTAAATGAGGAATGAACAGTGGTATTGGAGTTATTTCTTGTTCTTACTATAGAAATGAGAGAGCGAGGTGACTGTGGGGAGAGACCTTGCTCAGTGGAGGTCAGGGTTCCCAAAACAGAGTTCCTCTCAGGCTTGTTTAGATGGACTTAGTTTAGATTTGTTCCATGGATTGTTATGAGCCTTTTCTGGAATATTCTCATATGCTTCTTATTATAGCAAAGATTTGTAGTTGTTTTGTGTTCTGTGTGCTTGGTAATGACCTTATACAAGTGTTTGTTTGTTTGTGTGTGTGTGGGGGTGTTGGCAAAGCAACTCAACATTTTTGTTCTTTCAGGTTGGCTTTTGTAGAACAGCATGTCTTGTTTACGGCATCTTAAGGGTCCCTCTTTTTCCATTCTGTCTTGAACACACACACACCAAAGACCATATGAATCACTGTGGTTTCATAAAGTCATCTCCCTAAACACTGGGAAAATGTGAGCAAGCATTTCAACAGATTGAATAAGTTCTTGCACAAGGCTGCGCTCTTTTAAATGTATTTAACATGCATTTAATTACTGCCCAGCACAAAAATACAAATATGCATGTTAGGCCTACTGTACTGTACTGAATGGCACTTTACATAAAAGGACCAGTAATGCATAAATGCAAAGGTTTGTTTGTGAGTTGACAGTATCATCTGCTATGTGTTACACGTTATGTTATATTTCCATATGTTACATAATATACATATTTTACTGTACATAGCCTAAGTCCCATCAAAATTATTATTATAAATTATTACTAGGGCTGGGTAAAAAAAATAGATTTCTCGATTTTAATCGATTCATTTTTACGAAACGATATCGATTCTTAAAACCAAAGAATCGATTAGTCTAGCATTTTGTCTGTTAATGAACAGAACGTTGTAGCCTCCAAATCCAATAAATTGCAATAAGTTTTGTGCTTTGTTATTTTTGATTTGAAACAATTTCTCATATTTCAAATTATGTACTTTTTATTATCAATTCAATTCAATTCAAGTTTATTTGTATAGCGCTTTTCACGATACAAATCGTTGCAAAGCAACTTTACAGCAAATTAAGTTTCTACAATATATTTAGTGGTAGCTTATCAGTGGTGACTGTCAGTTAATGTACATATGGCAGAAATGTACGGAAAAATCAATTAAAGTCGAAATCAATTAAAGACGTAATCAAACAGACGATGAACACTATTAACAGCAATTATTATATGATGCAATCAAACTTATAGCAAAATTTGGTAGTTATCAAACAATAAATACCGTTTTGGCGCTGTTTAATGTGGAGTGACAGATCGCTGTAGCTCCTCAGTTCAAGAAAGCGGCAGGTGAAATGATCTCCTCCTCTTTAATACCAGTTACAGCACGAACTAATCTTGAATGAACACCTGAAGTTATGCTAAATAAATAGTACAATTTACCGAAATCCTTATCCTGTCTCATATAATCACTCAATCAGTGTTTCAGGCAAGGAAAGACGTCAATATAACAGCTTGTAAACAATATCATGTAATGTCACATTTACCTCAGAAAAAAACTATTCGGTGACCATAAACTCGTAAGGCAGCTAGAAAAAATGAAATCCAGAGAGAAGCATTTTGCTAAATATATGCACCATATAATTTTACTGTTCTTCAATTTAATTTATGTTTGAATAAATCTGTCAAGTTTTCATGACAGCCACCTTTGAAACTAATTGGAGTAGACATTTAATTATGTAAATGTAAAGTTAGTATTATAACTTTATTATTATAAAAAACGTCATTGAGTGTAATTTAAGTGTTTGTATACAAATCAGTTGATTTTAGCCTTCAATATTATAGTAATGTAGTACCAACTGACTCTCATGTATATTTTACAGCATTAGTTGAGAGATATTTTTCCTTGAGAAAATTTGCCATATTGTACCTGATATCCAAAATACCGATATTGAATCGAATCAGAACAGAATCTAATCGCAAGCTTGTGAACCAAAATCGAATCGAAATTTGTGTCAATACTCATTATTACATCCCTGTGAAGGCAAGTTTTCAATTAGTAAGTAAAGTGAATAATGTTTTGCAACAGGAAAAAGTGTCAAACTCACATTTTTATACCACACATCCCTGTACCTGCCTTCAATCTGAGCCACACTTCAAGTCAAATAAGCATGTGTACGATGGGATATTGTTGCTCCTTAATGACAATTTTTTTCTCCAGACAAATGAACACTTCCTGAACCATCCCAGACAGTGACTGTGGGGAAACGCGCTGTATCAAGGTAAGAGGAGATAAGAACAGTACAAACAGCAGCACACACACTGCATGAACATGTGATTCAGCACCTCCTGTACTGAGTGCTAAACACTGAGTCATAGATGCTCATACACATGCACTTGCACACACATGCTGCATGCTTTCTGTTTTGTTAATGCCATAGAAATCTGATGTCAGGAAATGTCTGAGACACAGTGTCTGTCTGATGTATTTTCTTTGATATCAGGGAGATGAGTTTCTGCAAGGTTTTTGTCAGGTGAAGACAAGACAAGGTTTAAGTTAGGCGTCTGATTTTGTGACCTGTGCACATTTGTGTGTGTTTAGAGCATTGTGTGCATGAGTTGAGAGGCCTGCAGCTGCCTGACTTCCCTAAACAAGGCATTAGAGTAAAATTGATATGTATATTGTAAAAATAAACAAAGAAATTAAAAATGTTATATGACCAAACAGCCAGAGACTTTAACATAATATTGCAAATTTGATTTTGATAAGTCTACAGTGTTGTAACTATTGCAATGAATTAAACACATGGCACGATTATTTTTGTGAATGTGACTTTATTTCTCACAAATGCTCATTTATTACTTATATAACTGAATAGAATTTAAATTTACTTACACTTCATAATGACTTCATAATTTTGTTTTGTTATTAAGACGTTTTGTCCCAATTCAAATATTGATTATGTAAAATTATTTTATCAGCTATGCTACCATTCAAAAGTTTGGGGTCAGTAAGATTTTTAGAAGTTTTTTTAAAGATGTCACTTATGCTCACCAAGGCTGCATTTATTTGATCAAACATACAGTAACAGAAATATTGTGAAATATTATTACAATTTAAACCCTGTAGTATTTTTTTCTATTGTAATATATTTTAAAATGTAATTTATTCATCTTGGTGACAAAGATTAATTTTCAGCAGTCATTACTTTAGTGTTCAATGTCACATGATACTTTAAAAATCAGTCTAATATACTAACTTGGAGAAACATTGTAAGAAACATTCCTTCTGTAACGTGGGGAGGCGTGACAACGCAGTAGTGGATCCAATTGCAGGCTTTATTCAAAAGAGTGGCAGAGGTAAAAGAGTAATCCACAGAACACGCAAAGGTCAGGTCAGGCAGCAAACAATCATAAAAAACCAGGTAAGCAGTCCAGGGTCAAAGAACACTAATGCAATGTAAGGCAAGAAAACAAGGAACTAGGAAACAGGGGCAGGAACAAGGAAACACAGGAACTAGGGAACGCTACAGGCTACCAATACTCAGCAGTGTGAGTGTGTGTATGTGCATCTTTTATAGTGTCACTGATAGAAACAGGTGTGAGTGTGTTAATGAGTTCCTAGGCAGGGGTTATGGGAAATGTAGTACGGGGTAGAGTGGCAAGAGTCAGCAGTGGAGTGCCTTCTGGTGGAGTCAGGGGCACTCCAGCTGGAGATCGTGACAGAGCCCGCCAGGGCAGAGCCAGTGGAGCAGAGTGCCAGGGCGGAGCCGGCAGAGCAGGAAGCCAAGGCTGAGCAGGTGGAGCGAGGTGCCAGGGCGGAGTTGGCAGAGCAGGGTGCCAAGGTGGAGCTGATGGAGTAGAGAGCTGAGGCGGATCCGGAAGCCAGGATGGATGTGGAGCAGAGGACCACCACAGCAGAGCAGACGGGACCGAAGAACCCCACGGTGGAGCAGAAGGAACGGAGGACCACTTCAGTGGAGCTGATGGTGTAGGACACAACCAAGGCGGATCAGGCAGAACTGGAACAGAGAGCACAGAGAGGTTAACAATGGCCTCTGTGGCCGTAACAGGACAGGCAGGGAGTTCACAAACGGCCTCCTTGGCCGTAACAGGACAGTCAGAGGGTTCACAGACAGCCTCTTTGGCCACAGCTGGACAGGCGAAGAGCTCAAAGACGGCCTCCTTGGCCGTGACAGGACAGGCTGAGAGTTCAGAGACAGCCTCCTTGGCCATGACAGGACAGGCTGAGAGTTCAGAAATGGCCTCCTTGGCCATCACAGGACAGATAGAGAGTTCATAAACAGTCTCCTTAGCCGTAACAGGACAGGCAGAGAGTTCAGAAACGGCTTCCTTAGCCGTAACAGGACATACAAAGAGGTCAGAAGTGGGCACCACCGCCATGAGAGGAGCTGTAACAGACACTGCCACCTCAGGAGGTTCTGCAGCAGAAGCTGCCACCTCGGGAAGGAGCTGGAACGGACACCGCCGCCTCGGGAGGTTCTGCAGCAGATGCCGCCACCTCGGGAGGAGCTGGAGCGTCTGCCGCCACCACGGGAGGATCTGCAGCAGAAGCTGCCACCTCGGGAGGAGCTGGAGCGGACGCCACCAGCACGGGAGGATCTGCAGCAGAAGCTGCCACCTCAGGAGGAGCTGGAGCAGACGCATGGTCTGGAGCGGGTTCTGGAGCAGATTCAAGGACTGGAGCGGGTTCTAGAGCAGATTCAAGGACTGGAGCGGGCTTTGGAGCGGATTCAAGGACTGGAGCGGGCTCAGGAGGAGTAACAGAGCAGTGAGTAGCCCAAACTCACAGGATGGCGACCGCCATTACAGGGAGCACTGAGCCTAGGGGAACAGTCTCTGTGACGACCAGTTCTGAGGCCCGTGGGATGCCTGCTCCTCGCACCGACATCAATGGTGGGTCCACCAGACTGGAAGCCAGCCTCAAATGCCTGGGAAATGCCTGGGTGTCTTTAAACGCGATGTTTACAATGACCGAGAACACTGGAGTGGCATCTGTGATGGCTGAAGACTGTGGCTTGACATTTATGAAGGCTGGAGGCTCTGGCATGGCGGCCATCTTGTGGACAGGCTCTGGGCTGGTGGCCATCTTGGGAAGAGACTCTGGGCGGGCAGCCATGACGGGACGAGACTCAGGAGTGGCAGATACTGCTGGCGTGTAGTGTCCCTCTTCCACAACACCCACAGTAAATGCAGAGCCACTCAATTGGAGTGCCAGATCAATATAAGAGTCCAGAGTACAGTTCAGTGCAGCGGCTCAGCTAGGCCTCCTCAGAAAAATTATTATTCTGTAACGTGGGGAGGCGTGACAACGCAGTAGTCGATCCAAGTGCAGGCTTTATTCAAAAGAGTGGCAGAGGTAAAAGAGTAATCCACAGAACAGGCAAAGGTCAGGTCAGGTCAGGCAGCAAACAATCATAAAAAACCAGGTAAGCAGTCCAGGGTCAAAGAACACTAAGGCAAGGTAAGGCAAGAAAACAATTACGAAACACGGGCAGGAACACGGAAACACAGCAACTAGGGAACGCTACAGGCTAGCAATACTCAGCAGTGTGAGTGTGTGTGTATGTGCATCTTGTATAGTGTCACTGATGGAAACAGGTGTGCGTGTGATAATGAGTTCCTAGGCAGGGGTTATGGGAAATGTAGTCCGGGGTAGAGTGGCATGAGTCAGCGGTGGAGTGCCCTCTGCTGGAGTCAGGGGCACTCCAGCTGGAGATAGTGACACCTTTATTATTAATTATTCATTCATTATTTCTTCAGAACATTTTTGTTTATTAACAATGTTAAAAATCACTGAAACCATGAAACATTTTTTCAGGATTTTTTTTTTTTTTTTTGATGAATAGAAAGTTCAAAAGAACAGCATATATTTGAAATGTAATTTTTCTTTACAATATAAAAGTGTTGTACTGTCACTTTTGGTCAATTTGATGCATCCTTGTATAAAAGTATGCATTTATTTCCAAATTTTGTAGCATTTGCAAAATATAAAGTTGGAATTGTTTGTTTTTACAAAGTCCCAGTTATCAGAAATAGTTTTAAAATTCAGAGATTTGAAGTCAAAATTCCAGAATGGAAAATTGCAAATGCAAAAGGGGTTTGTCTGTTTTACTGTTAGCAAGAACACTTAAAGGGGTCATATGATGCGATTTAAATTTTTCCTTTCTCTTTGGAGTGTTACAAGCTCTTGGTGCATAAAGAAGATCTGTAAAGTTGCAAAGACTAAAGTCTCAAATCCAAAGAGATATTCTTTATAAAAGTTCAGAGTCAGCCACACCTACCTAAAACGAGACGCTGTGTGCTTCGTTGTGAAAGTGAAACTACTTTGTTTGGTATTCCAAAAGAGGACGATATCCGCATTGTCATGCCTAGAGCTGATCCGTGCTGGTCGCTGACGGAATACATCAACTTTCACCGTGGACGAAGCGGAGTTCAGCCCGCCTCAGCTCACTCTAGCCAGGCCTCAGCGCACGCTAAGCTGGGGCTTCCTCTCATGCTAGCCCGGCCTCAGCTCACTCTAGCCCGGCCTCAGTGCACGCTAAGCCGGGGCTTCCCCTCACGCTAGGCCGCTGTGTTTTTCGTTGTGAAAGCGAAACTACTTAGTTTGGCCTTCCAAAAGAGGACGATATCCGCTTCATCATGCCTAGAGCTGATCCGTGCTGGTCGCTGAGGAAATACAACAACTTTGCGCTGTGGATCACCGGATCGGCTTTCACCGTTTTCACCGCTCCTTCGTCGGATCCGCCGGGACCGCCGTTCTCGATCCCGCCGCCTCAGCTCACGGTAAGCCGGGGCTTTCGCTCATGCTAGGCCGCTGTGTGCTTCGTTGTGAAAGCGAAACTACTTTGTTTGGCCTTCCAAAAGAGGACACAACTAGAAATCAGTGGTAAAACTACCCAAACATTGGGTTGTTATGTCTGACCCAGGAGCTGCAAAACAACCCAGACACTGGGTTGTTACATTTGACCCAGGAGCTGGGTAACACAAAAACCTCCCAAACACTGAAAAAATAACCCAAAAAAAATGACCCAAAAGGCTCAACCCAGCATTTGGGTTAAAAAAATAACCCAGGATTTTTTTAGAGTGTATTTTAGTTGGCCCGTAAAGGAAAGCCCTGATATTTAATGTTACAGTGATATCTTAAACAGATAAAAGATGTAATGAAATTGTCAAATTAAACAAATTAGACTTTATTAGTTAAAAAAAACATAAAATATAAGTCTTATTTGTGGCATTGAGTTAAAGATGCCTGCTCAACAATTCTCAACTGAAAAACATCAAGCATATCTATTTCACAGTACTCATTGTTTGGCCTTCAAAAAAATTCCAGGCTTCCCATCAGCACCACCCATCACCCCTTTAGAAAAACACACAATTTCATGGAAATGTTAAAGAGTTCATGGCATGTCCTATTGGATGGTTCAACTTTCCTGTTTACCCCCTGAAGCGCTTTGCTCACTCTTTAAGTACAAGTTATTTTGGTAGCCTTGGATATATAAATTTGTTGTGACACTTGGAGCTCAAGGGTGAGACACAGGACATGGTTTTGTCTAATTCAATGCTCTCTCCTCATTGGTCATATCCTGTGCCTTATCTATTTGGCAAGAGCTTTGTGATTCAAATGTAGTCACCATTAGTCTCCATATTAATATATAACATCAACCTTTGCGAATCCTTTGGTATAACAAATGAATCTTTAACATTTGAATAAAAAACATGACTTCAGCCTATAAGCTGGAGTTGTTTAAAGGCTATTTCATTATGTTAATGAAGAATAATGACCTAAATGTCAACTTCTAATTTAAGCTTTACATGGGCATTTAGTACTTGCTGAAAACTGAAACTGTTCTCTGAACATTTTCTTGCTGAATTAACTTTCACTTTCTTTGCAGAATATAAACTCATCATCAGTTGAGGCTGCAAATCATCACTTTCCTTGGCTGGTGATCCACACAAGTGTCAGGGGTGAGGGAATACCCCATGTCCCACTTACACAGCATTCTTTGTCACCCACTCATAATTTTCCCTGCTGTTTCCCTCAGCCTTTTCTTCTTACTCATCTCCTTATGATCAAAAAAATTCGAATCAGAAAGAATTAGACTTTTTCATGTTTAAACCCATCTGGCTACTGTTTTGAGAATATGATATTATATACACCGCTCAAAAAAATTAAGGAAACATTTAAATCACACATTGGATCTCGATGAACAAAATATTCAGGTTGAAAATCTTTACTTATATACATTGTGTAATTTGTTGAGAATAATATGATGTGACAGTGGTCAATGAAAAGCCAAAATCATCAACCCACTGAGGGCTGGATTCAAAATCACACTGAAAATCAAAGTAAAACTTTGAAATTACAAGCTGATCCAATTTAAATGAATTTCATCAGCAACTCATAAAGTAAGTCAGAAGTGGGTATGACCCCCACATGCCTGTATGGGTCTCACTACAGGATGTCAAGCTCTTCAGCAATTTTTAGTCTAGAATAGATTCCTTAAATCCACTTAAATCATTTAACTTTGAAGAGCCTTAAAGGGTTAGTTCACCCAAAAATGAAAATTCTGTCATTAATTACTCACCCTCGTGTCATTTCAAACCCGTAAGACCTTCATTCATCTTCGGAACACAAATTAAGATATTTTTGATGGAATCTGAGAGCTGTCTGACCCTGCATAAACAGCAATGCATTAAAATGTCTAATTTCTACATATAGAATTAAATGAGTTTATTTCAAAGCTATAAAATGTATTTTAGTGATATTAAAAAACAACAACAACAAAAAAACAAGCACATCCCACATCAGGTCAGTTGAATTTTGCTTTCAGGAAAAGAGAGAAAAGATTTATGGAATTTAGACATGTTCGTGATGGATTTGTCATAGTGGATGTTGAAACCAAATGCAGGAAATTTCATTACAGCTTGATTGAGAAACATGGAGACAATTTTTTTGAAAAATTCAGGAGACCACCACATAGTGAAACCCATGTTCGATTTTCACACAAACGTATATGTGCTAATGAAGGTACCCCAACAGTAACAACAACAACATAAAATGAATATAATGTTCTGTATATTAAAATAATGTATTATTCTGTGGGTGAATATTGTTTTTATGTTTAATGAACATAAACAGTTTTACTCTCAAGCTATTTTTTCTTCTCGAGTGGGAAGCTAGAGTTTTTTAATATTGCATAAAAGCATTAATCTTCCAAAATGTGGTTTTGGTATGTTCCTTTCCCAAACTTTTCTTGGTTGGTTGCCTGTGGTTACAGTGAAATTTAGATACTCTGGAAACTGGATTCTCATGCTCATTCCAGTGGGAAATGGTGTTGGCGTTACTTTTGAGTGCTGTTTATGTTAGAGGCCATTATGTTAGTGGGAATGAAGTGTAAATTCTTAAGACACCTATGTGTAAAGGTGATGATATACACGGGGCAACTTTTTGAGCAATGTTGCTGGGCAATGTTGCCATCAATGGGCAACCAGGTGAGACACAGGGCCCACAACCAATCTAAAGTATATCCAGATAGAAATTTGTTGCCCATTCTCAATGGGAAAGTGCCCAAGCAACATTGGTCAAAAAAGTTGCCCCTTGTATCATCACCGTAAGTGTGTATATATGACAGAAGTCAAGAGAGAGGAGATATTACAGTACATTTAACAATGTATTTAACTGTTTGGAACTTGCATGCAAGGCTTGAAAACAAAGACACTTAAAAACATCTGTGAACTTAATTAAAGCATAATGTTTGTATTCAGAGTATAAAAACTTTATGAACTGTGAATTTTCATTTTGCCACTTCATTGTCTGGTTCTTTAAAGCTCTTCCAGTTAGTTGCTAAGATATTGTATTTCAGTAAAACAGTTGGTTAGTACTTTAACATTCCTCACAAGAAGTACCTAGCTTGTGTGTGTTTTCCCTGTTTTATATACTGCTTCTCTGCAGACTTTCTTTGCACATTCAGTTTGTGTCATATTCTCTGAGGACGTTGGCCTTGATGATAAAGCTCAAACCAGGGATCATTAGACATGACTTCAAATAATTAAAAGTTATTTCATCAGTAGTTTTTCCATGTCTCCTGTCCTTCTGTACCTAGACGCCTAACTATTCCTTATACTCAGAGAATATGGCCTTCCTCGTGAGCATGTGTGAAGGAATGTGTTTTTTGTAGAGCCAAATATGGTCATGTGATGTGTCATCTTTCCCAAAGGTGAGTCAGTGCTTCAGCCTAATGTTCTTAATTACTCCAGATGAAGAACCTATTTTTACAGTTATTGAGGTTGCTGAACAGAGTGATAAGGGGATGAATTATGTCAACTTTTATTTTTGGCACATACATAGATGTTAAAACATTCAGTCCTGTCAGTGCATAGATGTTAAAACATCCAGTCCTGTCAGTGGCCTTATTAAATTTGATTAAGTGTGTGCTTGCTAAAACAAGTTTTGTTCTTGAGTGATTGTTTGTAATTCATTGCTGTTTCATTATTACGAAGTGAATTACAAAGTGTGTGTGTGTAGGCTATATATATATATATATATATATATATACTGTATGTATAT
>NW_015641116.1:1907091-1910047 GCF_001515625.1 Sinocyclocheilus rhinocerous
ATATATATATATATATATATATACTGATGTTGAAGTCGACAACTGATAATTAAATAATGACATTTATTAATATACTGATATATACTGATTTAAAAGTAGATTAAACAAAGAAACTTTAAAGACTGATATGCAATGACAATGACTTCTGCCTTAGACTAAACGTAGCTATGACTCGACAAGTTGACTGTTTAACGGTCCTGTAAAAAAGGAGAGACAGACAAGGAAAGAGACTGGGTGAAAAAAGTGTTTATGTTTGTGTGAAAAAGCGTAGAAGGGGGATGAAAAAGCAGACAATGATGACTTCATAACTTCCGCTTGTGTGTGCGCGCGCGTCTGAAGGGGAGGTCTCAAGTCCTTTAAATAGCGACAGATCTACTCAAAAACACATTTAGGGCAGTTCAAGGCTTGCACTGCATTGAAGATCACAACAACAAGCTAAATCTACAAAGGAACTCTTCAAAATTAAAGCATCTTTCAGGTAATTTTATGTTCTTGTTTTGTCTCATACCGCAAATGGTCTCAAACTTATATAACCGATGTGTAATGAATACAACTTTTTAAAGTTGTAAAGTTTTGGTCGCATTTAGCTCAAGTAATTGATTGCTTGTTCTATTAGATTGTCCCCATGAGTTTTGGACTGATCGGCATGGGCAGAACTGAATTAGATGTGAAATTTGAAAATGTAATTGTTAGTTGATTTACCAGCTGTTTACCCAGACATCAGTATACACAGAATAAAGTTATGAATCTTAAAATTGGGATAAGTGTTTAAAGACAAATGTTCTTAAGTGATATATTATTCTGTGAGGCATGAGTCAAGATCGACAAACAGAAATGGCATGGTATAGCGTTTGAATGGTGGGTGTTGTGTCTTGCACATGAGGGAGAATTTTCACAAGGGAAAGTAAAGAAGCAGCTTGTTCTCTTTTTTGGGGGGGAAAGAAACCCAATGGAGCTTTTTCTTTGTTTCATAAAATCTGTTCTATCTACAATTGACAGCTGACATCTCTCTTGTCTTCCTCAGTTATTAAGAATGCAGAGCCTGAGTGTACTGCTGATCTTTACCCTTTGTGGGTCAAGCTTGTGCAACCTTATGCAGGAGAAACAGACAGATTTTGGGCTGCAGGTGTTCTCCGAAGCCATCCAATCTGCTCCGGACCGAAATCTGGTTCTCTCTCCCTATGGCATCTCTTCAGTGCTAGGCATGGCTCAGCTGGGTGCTTATGGCAGCACTCTTCAAATGCTCACCTCCAAGATGGGCTACTCACTGCAAGGTAGATGAATGAGAGCAGTTGATGTAATTCTATTATGTTCTGGAACAGCTTAAGCCCTATTCGCACGGGATTAGTATTACCTGGTGACCTCCAGTCATTTGTAATAGTTGCGGAGGTCCTGGAAAAGATTTTTAGGTGCAGCCTGACCAAAGCCTTCCAGAGTGTCCCTCACCAAATAGACTTCAGCCAACCAGAGATGGCCCGGCAGGTGATCAACTCCTGGACATCTGACCACACTGGTGGTAAGTATTTTAAAGTCACTTCTATTTTGATTACATTGCCTGTGATGTTCCTCATTTCTACATCAATTTGAATAAAAATGCCTGCTAAATGATTAAATGTAAACTCACTCACCATACACATTTACAAGACGATTAACTGATTTATTGGTTTCATTTCTTAGGAATGATTACTGACTTCCTCCCCTCTGGGGTGTTGAGTGAACTGACACGCTTGGTCCTGTTGAATGCCCTCCACTTCCATGGGGTCTGGAAGACACCGTTTGACCCTAAACTTACTAGGGAACAGCTATTCCACAGAGTCAACGGCAGTGCTGTATCTGTTCCTATGATGACTATGACTTCAAAATTCAACTGTGGTGAGTGTCAACGATTTGTTTAAAGGAACTGATGAGAAAATTAAGAAATTTGTAATGGTTATTTACAAAATTTTTCTCCATGTAGGTGAGTTTGTGACTGAAGACGGTGTGGACTACGATGTCATTGAGGTGCCTTATGAGGGGGAGTCACTAAGTATGCTTCTGGTGATACCATTTGAGAGGGATGTGCCTCTTTTGGCCTTGAACAAAGAGCTGAGAAGCAGCAGGATTCACCAATGGAGAAAACAGATGAGAAAGATTAACAAACAACTTGCTATTCCAAGGTAGCGCATCTATTTCTGTGAACCTGTGTAGGATTTTTATATTGTGATGAACATATTAAAACACGAAGCCTAATGTATGTGTTATATAACGATGATATCTCAGGTTCTCCATGGATACAGAAATTGATCTGAAGTCCACACTGAGCAAGATGGGTCTTGGAGACATTTTCAGCCAGAGCAAAGCTGATTTCTCTCGCATTACCAGTGAGTATTGGAAATTGTCAGATTTCATTTTTGGCAATGCTGTAGCTGTTGTGTTAAAGAATAAATGTTGATGGATTCTCTTTTTTTGATAAATCTAATAAAGTTGTTTCTCTCTCTTTTTGTACAATTAGCTGAGGAACCTTTATGTGTATCCAAGGTCCTTCAGAGGGTAAAACTTGAGGTGAATGAAGAAGGAACCAAA
This sequence comes from Sinocyclocheilus rhinocerous, assembly GCF_001515625.1. Classification (NCBI taxonomy): domain Eukaryota; kingdom Metazoa; phylum Chordata; class Actinopteri; order Cypriniformes; family Cyprinidae; genus Sinocyclocheilus; species Sinocyclocheilus rhinocerous. The sequence continues at coordinate 1,909,654 of NW_015641116.1, forward strand.
GGCTCATCTGCCACAGGTACAGACACTGAATTGCAGTACACTACAACAGTTATTTAACTGTCATTATAGTGAAACCAAAATGCATATTTTACTTATTTATTTTTTCTGTGATTCCACAGCGGCTGTCATCTACTCTCGCATGGCTGTTGAGGAGATCAAACTAGATAGACCCTTCTATTTCCTTATTCAGCACAAACCCACTGGTCAGTTGTGCTTTCATTTCGTGTGCTTTCATCTTATTGCATTTAATTTTGCTTGCTTTATCTGGATAGGTGTCAGTGTAGGTTTTTGTTGGTTTGTTTGTCTGTTGGTTGTCTCCCTTAATAGTAATATCCCCGGTTTAAATTCACAGGTGCGTTGTTGTTTAGCGGTCAAGTGAACCAGCCTCAGGAAT
>NW_015641116.1:1912812-1947500 GCF_001515625.1 Sinocyclocheilus rhinocerous
TCTGGCCAGTGAAGACGGGGTAGAAGTAGCCAGCGGTGTCATGGTTGACCAGAAGATAATCCTGGAAAAGATTTTTAGGTGCAGCCTGACCAAAGCCTTCCAGAGTGTCCCTCACCAAATAGACTTCAGCCAACCAGAGATGGCCCGGCAGGTGATCAACTCCTGGACATCTGACCACACTGGTGGTAAGTATTTTAAAGTCACTTCTATTTTGATTACATTGCCTGTGATGTTCCTCATTTCTACATCAATTTGAATAAAAATGCCTGCTAAATGATTAAATGTAAACTCACTCACCATACACATTTACAAGACGATTAACTGATTTATTGGTTTCATTTCTTAGGAATGATTACTGACTTCCTCCCCTCTGGGGTGTTGAGTGAACTGACACGCTTGGTCCTGTTGAATGCCCTCCACTTCCATGGGGTCTGGAAGACACCGTTTGACCCTAAACTTACTAGGGAACAGCTATTCCACAGAGTCAACGGCAGTGCTGTATCTGTTCCTATGATGACTATGACTTCAAAATTCAACTGTGGTGAGTGTCAACGATTTGTTTAAAGGAACTGATGAGAAAATTAAGAAATTTGTAATGGTTATTTACAAAATTTTTCTCCATGTAGGTGAGTTTGTGACTGAAGACGGTGTGGACTACGATGTCATTGAGGTGCCTTATGAGGGGGAGTCACTAAGTATGCTTCTGGTGATACCATTTGAGAGGGATGTGCCTCTTTTGGCCTTGAACAAAGAGCTGAGAAGCAGCAGGATTCACCAATGGAGAAAACAGATGAGAAAGATTAACAAACAACTTGCTATTCCAAGGTAGCGCATCTATTTCTGTGAACCTGTGTAGGATTTTTATATTGTGATGAACATATTAAAACACGAAGCCTAATGTATGTGTTATATAACGATGATATCTCAGGTTCTCCATGGATACAGAAATTGATCTGAAGTCCACACTGAGCAAGATGGGTCTTGGAGACATTTTCAGCCAGAGCAAAGCTGATTTCTCTCGCATTACCAGTGAGTATTGGAAATTGTCAGATTTCATTTTTGGCAATGCTGTAGCTGTTGTGTTAAAGAATAAATGTTGATGGATTCTCTTTTTTTGATAAATCTAATAAAGTTGTTTCTCTCTCTTTTTGTACAATTAGCTGAGGAACCTTTATGTGTATCCAAGGTCCTTCAGAGAGTAAAACTTGAGGTGAATGAAGAAGGAACCAAAGGCTCATCTGCCACAGGTACAGACACTGAATTGCAGTACACTACAACAGTTATTTAACTGTCATTATAGTGAAACCAAAATGCATATTTTACTTATTTATTTTTTCTGTGATTCCACAGCGGCTGTCATCTACTCTCGCATGGCTGTTGAGGAGATCAAACTAGATAGACCCTTCTATTTCCTTATTCAGCACAAACCCACTGGTCAGTTGTGCTTTCATTTCGTGTGCTTTCATCTTATTGCATTTAATTTTGCTTGCTTTATCTGGATAGGTGTCAGTGTAGGTTTTTGTTGGTTTGTTTGTCTGTTGGTTGTCTCCCTTAATAGTAATATCCCCGGTTTAAATTCACAGGTGCGTTGTTGTTTAGCGGTCAAGTGAACCAGCCTCAGGAATCCTAACAGACCGAGGTTGTACCTGAAGTAACCATACAAACAGAAGGACCAAAGAAACTGCCAACAAGTCTGCACACAACATACTACTGAAGTCAAGAGATGCTTATAGTTCTGTTTTAAAATGAAAGGGGTGGGGGTGCCGAACTTTAATAAGAAACGTATAAATGTTTATTCAGTATGTGTCCTCTGCTATGGGGGAGGAAAGATCTATACTATAAAAAGAAAGCATTACTGTTTGAAACATATGTCTGAAACAATCAGGGACATTTAATGAACAAATTTACAGCCTCTGCAGACAGGTTCTACATGCACTAATAATTTGAAGAGTGAATTAATTTGTATGCTTGTTTAATATGCTTATCTTTTTTAAAAGTTGTATTTTACAGTATTTATATTAATTTATTGTCGAATGTTATATTTTCTTGAAGACTGTTTATTAAAATTGTTTTCTTTTATAATAAAAGCGCCCATACGCGAACATGAATTAGTTTTACGTTCTTTATTTAATTACTTTGGAGCTGGCGACATCTTGTGTTCACAGTTTGGCAACGACAAAAAGTCAAATATATTGCAACACTTCAGATAAATGGAATGTGTAGATACGCTATTGGAATAATAACCTTTCAGATAATGCACGCGTAGCACTAGCTGGCAGTACAAATAGCATTGTGATTTCATTTGTCATGATTGTCGCAATGAATGACCCAAACTGAGCAGCATGAATCTGGGTAAGATTAAAGTTCTTAAACCCACCCTATCTCCGTTACGATGGAAACCTGAATCAGCCCCGTTTTGTCATGGCAACAACATCTGAACATCGTAACTTACCCTGATGTCAGAGGCAAAGCTGTTAAGTTTTACAAATAGATAAGAAAAACACTTTATCGCTTTCGAAAACGTAAACACATAAAACATAAGTTATTTTTTGTTAGAAGTGGGAATTAATTTCTTGTAAAGGCAGCAAGAGGAATTTCTGCAAGAGATCTTGTGGGGACAGGAATGCGCAGAGCGCATGCGCGCTGGTGATGATGACGCTACCCAACTCCTCTCTAGTGACGAGAAGTCCGGCTTGATTCTGGGAATCGGTTCTTTCAAACTGTTCGTTTAAACGAACCGATTCAATTGTTCCTTCATGCCATGCCATAACTACGTCATGCTCAATCGTGGTCCCTGACGTCTCGACGCAGCATAGACTATGTTGTCTGCACATATTGCTGTGTATTACGAGTTTTCGAATAAGTTTCATTAATACGGATGTTTACTGTAGTGTTCTAATTCTAGTGTTCAATTCGTGAACGAACCGGTTTAACTGATGCATTGAAAAGATCCGACTCAAAAAAGCAATTCGTTAACGAATTGGGTAACGCTACTCCAGGCTGCTTCAATGGGGCTCTGAAACTACGAGCAGTCAATTAGACATGTATTGATAATATCTTGCGGTATTGACCAATAAGCGGTTTGCTGTTCACTGAAAATACCTGACTGCTCTCAATAAGCCGTCAAAATGGTAAGTTATACTCTTATAGAGACATTAAGCTGCACTTTTCAGGCTGAGCTAGCTAGCTAAGGCTAAGTCTGTACAGTCAGCTTCCTGGACACCTCAAACCCTGTTTAAAAATTCACATCTCACCTGTCGGGCCCTAGGTGGTCTGTTCAGTGTGGACGCTTTGTGTGGTTTAACTTACATCTCTCAAATAAATTAATATTTTCACGTTGTCATGTATTGCAAAGCGTTTGTTCACTAGCCGGTCAGTTTGACAGCTGGATTTAATATGTTAAGTTGGCACTTTTAATTAATCACCTAAACGCTGTTCACAGCTTGGCGTTCATACGAAGCATTTTATGAATACTTAAACTTTAAAGCTGTCTTTTGACTCTCGATTCGACCCGGAAACGCTTGTCTAGTTGCTGCTTTGTATTTGAGTGTGAGATTCAGATGAACTTGAGTCAGAAGATTGCCTTTAATCCCACACAGTACATTTCACTGCGGTTTTTAGAGTCATAACAGCGTGTTCTCTCAAAAATATTCCGTTATAGAAGTATTTCACAACATATTTCCTTTGTTTAATCAGTTAAGCATGAAAGGAAGTGCTGCACTGAGAGATAATATCCAACACGCCATACAACAGTGTTTACTAACTGAAGAAAGCACTAATGATCATAGCAGAGGGTAGCGAAATGTAATGTCTGTTCAACATTTCCCTGTTTGCCATGTTCAGTAAACTGGCAGACCAGAACTTGCTTTTGCTTTGATGAGATCTACAAACACATGTAACTAAAGTATCAATCTAAAGAGAGCATTTATTTCTCAAAATAAGACTCTTTTGTTTTTTTCCCCCTCTTTCTATGGTACTAGAAAAACAGCAGAAAACATTCATCGCTGTAAGTAACGATGTGTAGTGTAGCAATAGATGGTGATCTGATTGTTTCTTCTGTAGATTTTCATGTTCTTTATTAACCGTAGAATTTCATGAATGTGTGAATTTAATGTCCAATGTTTGTGTGTTTAAACTACTAACAATTGTTATAAGTCGCACTGATCAAGTAAAAACAGTGCATGGTATTAACAACCTTGTCTGTATGTGTGGATGCTAAATTGTCACTTGATTTGACCGCTAAATATGGACTTGAATCCAGGAACACTTTTTTTTATAGCACTGAAGAAGACAGTCTCTCCTTCCCTTAGGAGGTTACTATTCTCGTCTCTGGCCTCAATTATTTTTTTTCCCACATCTCATCCTTTTCATGTCTTTCTTTTTTTGGATATTAAACATGTACATTGTTCAGCTGAGCCTTTCATTGCCAAGTACAGTGCATCATTTTTAGACTATTTCAAGGGCTGATGTAGGCTGATAAATTCTGACACAAAGTATAAGTCCTTAATTTAGCAAGCTGGTAAGAATGTTCCACAATTAAACTAATGTGTGCTTTAGAGTCGTGTTCCATGTAATAGTCTTATGGTTTTTAGTCATAGTGTGTCAGACTAGTTCTTTGATCAGAAAATGTGATAGTTAGCCTTTCGAGTGGATTGAGCTGAATGCACCGTGTTGGAAATGTGGGCCATGTCTGATGGGAGCAGATGCAGTGCTCTTCAGCTCTCCTCTTAAATATTTAACACATCTGAAATGTATAGGCCAGTTGCAGCTCACTTTCTAATTTTATAATGATGGATGACGCTGAAGTTCTTTTGAGAAAAAAAGAGGTAAACCTTTTTTCCTTCTTTTTTTTTTCAATTTTCCCATTACGCCATCATCCTTTCTGATAAGTCAGATGCTGGTTATAAGCACAGTTCACAACATTTTAATCATCATTTGTACATGGGTAGTTGACAAATAACATGGACATGAACTTTTTTTTTTTTTTTACCAGCATCAAGATTTTAGGTTGTAATTTATTTAAATGTGTAAGGTAAATTGTATATTTTAGGTCAGTTTTTTAAAAGGTTTTTCACTAGTTTTAATCGCTTTTGGCCTTTTGCTGGCCTAGTTCTGTGGAGGTGTGAATTTTAAAACTAGTAGTTTCTAATTTAATATGAGGTCATAAAAACTGCATGTGTAATTATTATCATATAACAGGCTTTTAATGAAGTATAGCATGAGGCACACTGCAGCATGTACTTTTAACAACACAATTTGTACATGGGTAGTTGACAAATAACATGGACATGAACTTTTTTTTAATTTTTACCAGCATCAAGATTTTAGGTTGTAATTTATTTGAATGTGTAAGGTAAATTGTATATTTTAGGTCACAGTTTTTTAAAAGGTTTTTCACTAGTTTTAATCGCTTTTGGCCTTTTGCTGGCCTAGTTCTGTGGAGGTGTGAATTTTAAAACTAGTAGTTTCTAATTTAATGAGGTCATAAAAACTGCATGTGTAATAATTATCATATAACAGGCTTTTAATGAAGTATAGCATGAGGCACACTGCAGCATGTACTTTTAACAACACACATCCAGTTTTTAGTGAAAATTTGTTAGTATATATATATATAATATATATATGTGTTTTATTATTCAATTCAGTGTTATTGTTAACTGCAACTTTTTACCAGTAAAACCATTTTCATTAATCATCAAAAAGAAAATCTAAATATATCTAAATGAAAAACAAACAAAAAAGCTTAAATTATAAATGTCTTGGCAACTGTCTGAAATTAAATAAGCTTAATTTGAAATACTAAAATAAAAAATCAAGCTAATAATAAATATACTTTTTTTTTTTTTAAAGTACTAAAGTACATAAGAGTACTAAAAGTTAAAATAAAATAAAAATTACACAAACAAAAAAGCTAATAAATACTATAATACTACATAAATAATACTAAAATAACACTGCTCCAATTATTTATTTCCAGAGACTGGTTTGTTTATTGATTTATTTAGCTTAAAATTCTCCGCCATATGGAGTATTGTCTGGTTGGAAATAACTTTTTTTTTTTTAAATGCATTCCTCTCCTGTTTCTCTGTAGATGCGCTTTATGCTTCTGTTCAGCCGGCAGGGGAAGCTGCGGCTCCAGAAATGGTACACGGCTACAGCTGAGCGTGACAAGAAAAAGATGGTCCGAGAGCTCATGCAGGTGGTGCTGGCCAGAAAACCTAAAATGTGCAGCTTTCTGGAATGGAGAGATCTAAAGATAGTCTACAAGAGGTAGAAAACCACGAATGCTTTTGATGCCTTTGTGAGACAGAAATGTCGGTTGCAAATATGTCTCTTGTTGTCAGTTTCTTACATACACATAAAAGGTTGTACTAAATAAAACGTAGTCCAGGTACACAGACTATACACCTTTTTTTTCCCCGCTGACCTGTTCTTTTTACTCTAAATGTCTAGTAACGTGTACATCAAACTATTGTGAACGATGACTCATTTATTGCGTTGTTGTTGAGCAGTAGAATTGTTTGAAACATCAAAATACATTTCATATCTAGTCTCCTATGCACATACACTCCAGCTTTGACTAAATTCAATAGGAACCTCTCGTGCCCCTTTGCATTGCGTAATAATAAGCCCTTTTTGTATGCATCTAATACTGTCACTGCACTCAAGATAGACAATAAAAAGAGGTGTAGAGAGGTGGTCATTGTTTTTGGTCACAAGGGGGCACTAAAAGTAAAGCTGCCTTGTTCTTCATTGTGACGCTTGTTTTTGTTTTTCACCTGCACTCCGTCTAATATGCAGTGTTGGGGAAAGTTACTTTTAAAAGTAATGCATTACAGTATTGCGTTACTTTACTAGTTACTTGAAAAAAGTAATCTGATTACGTAACTCGCGTTACTTGTAATGCGTTACCCCCAACACTGCTAATATGTACTTGTTTTGGCAGCTACTTAATGTCATTGAGGTTTGATTTAGAGTTTGATTTAAGCACCGTCACTATAACATTTCTGCAGTCATGCATCCATGTTGGGTAATTTCTTATTGCGTTTTCGTTGGTCACTTCCACACACTAAGAAAGTGTGAAGACTATTTCAGAGGTAGTGAAGCAACACGCATTGATCTAGTCACTTTCATTTCATTGTTGTCAGCAGCACTCACCATGTCTACTCCCCAGGCATCCAACCAGCACCTGCTGTGTGTTATTGCTTTCAGTTATCACTTTTTATACTTCCCTATTTGTACTATTAGTTTTTATTACTATTTTGAATGAGCTTTTATTTTTGTTTTTAATTTTATTCAATTGAATTTTATTTTTAATTTTAGTTTAAGTTTTAGACATTAGTTTTTAGGCATGTGCTTTTTTAGTTTTATTCCTTAGAAATATTTAGGGTTAATTTGTTTTTAATTTCGATTAAGGTTTAGTTTTAATTATTTCTAGGTAGTAATTTTAGTTCTTCTATAATTATAATTATAGAATTAATATAATTTTATTTATTAATTTATTGCATTCACACACACACACACACACACACATACTGTATTTTTGATTAAGAAAAATGCAGCCTTGGTGAGCATGACTTCTCTGTACTGTACTTGAATACTCATTAAATAATATAGGCATATAACTGCTGTCTTATTCATATTTCTTTGAACTGGAATTTTGACTCCGTTGGATTATTTCAACACATTTATGTGACACTCATATATAGAATATTACCAGATTCTTGTGCATGTAAACAAGATTGTGCTCACGTCTCCACTGTTTTGTGTGTGTTGTACCCAATGTAGGTTTGTGAGCTTGACATCATTTTTAACTTTGAGAAAGCTTACTTTATCCTGGACGAGTTTCTTATGGGGGGAGAAATTCAGGACACATCCAAGAAGAGCGTGCTGAAGGCCATCGAGCAAGCCGACCTTCTACAAGAGGTGTGTGTATGCATGTTATTTATGTGTTTTTGAAAGATGTTTGCATGGAAAAGTCCAGATATGTTCCTTGAATTCTTGTCTTGTGGCTCCTTATTCATTTATATCCTCTTAACTCTTCAGAGTATTGCACATTGTAAGCTGCCAAGTTAAGTAATCACTGCATTGTGTAATGTACACTGTGAGGATCCCTCAATGGAAACCCTTGTCTCCTTTTCTCCGGACAGGAGGATGAGTCACCCAGGAGCGTCCTAGAGGAGATGGGGCTGGCCTAGTACTAGTTTCAAATGCAGTCAAGACAGATGGTAAATTTTGGTACTACTGCGACATGTGGGTTTATGTGAAGGGGAGTTTGTGAATGGGTCCAAAGCGTGGGAGGAGAACAGGGGAATAAAAGAGGGTAGGTGGGGTTAATTTTGGTACTACTGAGATCAGCATGTGATTGTATTTCAATTCCGACCTTTTTTTGTCTTTTACATTTTAAAATGGCTGCCTAGCTGGGATCTCATCTTTCTTAAGAGACACTGTAGAAAGAGAGTTGCGGATAGACACTCAAATTTAGCAATCAGAAACATATTTAGAAAAAGGAGTTGAGCCTTGCCATTTTAACAACAGGTCATGCAATCTCAGCTTTTAGTTTTATTTCAAAGAATGATTTATTGTTACATTGATCAAGTGACCTGCTTTGGAAAAACCTCAAATTGAATCCAATGCCATTACTATACATCTACTGTAGCTGCTCAGGAAACAATGACATTGACCATCCAGCCATGTTTATTTGTGTGAGATGCAAATATTTGTACTTGTACCACTTTAAAATGAAGTGCTATTGCAGCATATGGACCATAAGTAAATCTACTAATGTTTTTTTTTTATAATGGATCGATTTTGAAGATATATTCACCAAACAGGAGGAATATTTAATAGACCTTTTTAAATGGCTACAATACTGAATTGACTATATTCAGTATTCATTTCTATTCATTTTGTTTTGTCCTTTGAGCCACAGTAGTAAAACGTCTGAATGTGTATTACTTCGAGAACAGGGCACTGAATCTCAACCACAAAATGGCGTGAAAGCTCTTTCCTGTTTGTCTTGGTCTACATCCTGCTTTTCAAAGACGTGTTTCTGACTGTAAGCGTGGCGTTTGAGTTATAATAAGTAAGGGAGTATTTGTAGCTTGTTTCAGATAACAAAAGAGGGCTTTGCTATTAGGTGTGATGTATTTACATGGCTTTTTAAACGTGGTGTGAAATAAGGGAATATTTTGAGATTAACTGTTTCTTTTTTTTTTTTTTAAAGCAATTGAATAATTCAGCATGAAGACATGTTTTTACCTGTGTAAAATCTGTCAGGTAACCAAAACAGAATTATGTGTGAATGTAATTTTATAAATAATAAAAACACAATTTTAGCCTAAACTTTCAAGTACATTGATATTTCTTCCTCATCTCTTTTCACGTTTTTATTATTTTTCAGTTTATTCAGCCTTTTTTTCTTTTTTAAATATAACCTTATACCTAATGACAGCAGTTTGAGTTTCTAGAGGAAACTTGCAGAGCATTTCGTCCAACCTGTTTTCACATTTGCTTGCTTTTTTTTTTTTTTGTACATCCATCATGCCATGACCTCTGTTGGTATAATGTTTGCAACGTCAAAAAAAAAAAAGAATGCTTTGTCAGGAATTTATTATTATTTGTGTGTGTGTGTGGAGCAAAGATAAAGAGTGCTGAAGAGAGAAAATGAGAGAGAGAGTGAGATTGAGTATGTAAGTGGATGAGTCACCAGTCGCTCGTTTGTGACAGTGGTGCAGTGAAGCTGACTGCACCACCATTGTGGCAAGAAAAAGACAATGAAAGAGCAATGGGAAATTAGAAAAAGAGATTACAGCCGGGTGAAGACACATGTGCATATAGTGACAAAAGAAAAAAAATTATGTTGATAGAGTCAGTGACAATTTAACAGATGTAAGTCACCACACCACAGATGTTCAAGACAAAAATAAAAAAAATGTTTTCAGTTTTGTGTGAACTAATAATTTGCATTGGTAATATAAAAGGTGCTTCTTTTTCGACTGCACTTTTCTCAAAGTGTCTTGTTATTGTCTGTTTGTGTTTCCTTCCCTTGTTTGGGGATTTATGAAAACAGAAATCTGTTGTGATTTTCACCACAAACGATTTAACCCTCAGCGTGATTGCAGCCCTCCTTCCTTTTGTCTAAATATAAGCTCAGCTGTTGATCAGAGTGTCTTCCTTTATCTCTCCTCTCAGTAGAGATGGACAGCAGACCGTTTCTAGAGACACTGTCATGTGCCTTTCAGCTTTTCACCCTTCTGTCAAATTGCATTTCTGCGGCACTTAGTGACTAATTGTGTATCCTGTGGTTTTTCATGCAAATGCAATGTGTCTTGGTCTTTTTAATGGATTTAGGATTATAATGCTTGTTTACAAGTCCACTAATGGGTTTTTCCCCTAATATTCATGTAGTGCATGAAATTCTGCATAAAATCCTTTATTTTATTTTCCTGTATATTTGCAGTTTTAAAGGATTATTGGTTGATTGATAATTGATTTTAGGTAAAGCACTTGTCTTTTTTCCCCCTGTAAAAATATAAACATACAGCTAAAAACATACAGCTAATTAAAAGTGGGCCTAAAACAATGTATATTCAGTGTATGGCTATGCATATTTTTTTCCCCTTTACTACACTATATAAATGTGCAAACATTGTACCTTTAAGGGTACTGCTTATAATAGCTTGTTGTCCTTAAGAGAATAGTACGCACAAAAATTTAAATTTGCTGAACATTTACTCACCCTCAGGTCATCCAAGATTTAGAAGAGTTTGTTTCTTCATCGGAATATTTAGAGAAATTTAGCGTTACATTACTTGCTCACCAATGGATCCTCTGCAGTGAATGGTTGCCGTCAGAATAAGAGTCCAAAAAGCTTATAAAAACATTGTGATAATCCACAAGTAATCCACATGACTCCATCAATTAACTGTGTTTTTGATAAACAAATTAATCATTAAGATGTTTTTAACTTCTTCCGGCTAAAATATGAGTCCTTTATCTATAATATCGCTTTTCCCAGTGAAAAAGTCGTGTTGTTTGAATCAGGAGAGAAATATGCACAGACCAAGCACCGTTTACAAGCGAAAATAGTCCAAAACGAATATGTCAGTGGATGTGAGAGGACAGAAAAAGATGGAGAAGGTGTTATTATGGATTCTTTTGTCCAGAAGTGACATTTTTAAAGTTAAAACATCTTGATGATGAATTTGTTCTATCGATTGAGCGTAACCCTGTATATTCCTTTAAATGTACATTTTTATACCTTATCTACCCCTAAAGCATACCCTAGGTACTAATATGCACCTTTTAGTGATAGATAAGATGGTCCTGCCCCGGTGACAGTTCATGCTCATTTTTTGATCATGTGTTTACAATTGTCCACAATCTGTTGGCCTTCGTTGCATCCATGCCATATTATTTACCTGTAGAAATTCACAAGATAATGGAAATTCTGGAAACTCCGAGCCAACAAAACATACAGCCTCATCCTCAAAGTGGCCTTTGCAGCAGATGCATTTCTGCAGTGTGTAATTTGATGAGTAAGTCATTATAATTGCAAAGTTAATCAAACTTGTCTTTGAGATTACCTGAAGCAGTGTTTAGCTTCTGTGGAGCACATTTTATGACAGTAAGTATAATATGCTGGTCTCGCACTGATGGTTTGATGGATGACTGCCCTTATTTCTCCCCTGGATGAGTCTTTTTTTTTTTTTTTTTTTTTTTCATTGATCTGGCACCAGCGCATCTCCAGTGGAAAGTTTCTGCCAAGTGCCTCTGTATGTTCTTTCTCTCTCTCACTTTCTCCCCCACCTCCTTCCTCCCATCATAATTGCCTGGCTTCTCTGCCTACCTCATGATGAATTTTTAATGCCATGTTGTTACTTCTTTCCCATTATCCTTATGGACAGTAACTCTTCATCCACTATAAAGAGTGAGTCTCACCCTCTCTTTACCTTTCTAAAGGTGACTCCTATGAGGTTTAGGCTAACCTGTGAGACCTTTCTGGAAATGGTGCCCTATAGAATCTATCTCTGTCCCTATGAGCAGTCCATTCAGTAATACACTGTATTGTAATTTGGCCTTATTGTTTTGGACTTGCCCTTTAAATCATGTAAGGTTATGACATTTTCTTCCATCCATTTTTCGTTTGGATGACTGCCAGTGTAAGCTGATCTTGGGACAACGTTTACAGGCAAACCCACCCTAGAGCTTCCCACCTCCTTAATGAAATGTGAAGAACGCTCCAGGCCAACACACTGATGGACTTGGCAGAGATTGTTTTTAGCGGAGGCGGGACATATGGGCTTTCCGTGGGTTTTCCCATTATGCTGATCTTTTTTTTTTTCTTGCATTGGGGGTGTTGGGTTTTGAGTAATAGAGAATGTTGGACCGATTCGATATTTGATCAAGAGAACAAAGTGCATTTTCATTCCTCTGTTTTCTGGGCAAGCCTTCAGGGCAAAGAAATCATGTTTGTCATTTTGCTTGTGTGCTGGTGCGCAGGTGTCACAGGAAAGGAGTGTTTTTCTCTTTGATCAGTGCACATGCTTTTTTTTCTGGCATGTCATTGTACAGAATTGTGTACAATGTGCACGATTGTATTTAACACACATTGTTAGATGTTTCTCTTTTTATTTAATTGAATCGGGTTGTATTATAGAGTCTATTAGACTGAATTTGACAATTGCTCTTCCCAGTAGCTGTGCTTGAATAAGTGAATATGACAAAGGATTGTCAGTGTGTGTTGGAGGCTGAGGGTTCTGCAGTAGAGCGAGTATGACTCACCTCTCAACCATGTGACTCATGAATCATTGCTTCTCTGTGGGCTGCGCTCTTCTTATCAACCTCTCCGTCGCCCCATTCTCTCTATTTCTCTTTCTCTCTGCCACCCCCTCACTTTCTTCATTAACATTATTATTGACTACCTCTCGCCACTTCTTTGGTAACTCTTTATTCCAAGCCTTTCTGTTGTTGATTACAATTTCATTAGTAATTTTAATAGTCTGTCATTTTCTTTGTCTTTGTCTAATTTTGTTTCCCTAATTTTCTGTCCATTTTCCGAAAATCTTCATCATTTTCTCTTTTTATCGATCTGTTCATGGGAAACTGTAGCTGTCGCTACTTGTTTGTTTCCAGCATTGTCTTGAATAGTTGTTGATAACATTGTGAATTGAAAGTTCCTGGTGTCAAGTGATTAAGTGCTAAGGGCTTTGCATATGAAGTTACCTGTTCACAAAACCATGTTTGACTGCTGTCGTTGTACCCTTGAGGTTGTCATGTAATCACTTTTGCAGAACAGTCTAGTAAAGAGATGGAATTATATTAATTATGGGATTAAAATAATTATAATAGGAATAAAATGTATGTTAATATGAGTAGTGGTAGCCTAATGGTTAAGTGTACAAGGTTAAGTTGGAGCCAAAAAAGACAGGTCACAGTTCTGCTCTGCCATGTTGTTGTTTTAAATAAAGCGCTTAAATTCAGTTTGTTCTGGGGAGATTGTCCCACAATCACGTTGAATTAAAAAAAACATCTAAATGCACTACAAAAATCATATTCTTCATCTGTATTTTTGTGTAATTTACCAGTCAAAATATCTATAGATGTATGACTTACTGTCAGAGAATGACTGTATATATATATATATATATATATATTAAGGCTAATTAAGAACTATTTCAAGTCATTTATTATAGTGTGGTAACGAATTAAACAGGAGTAAGGACAAAAGTAATTAGTTTGGGCTTCATGTACTGTGTATGGGCTTTTTAGTTATATTCTTTCAAAATAGTTGACCCAAAAATGTAAGTTCTGTCATCATTTAATCACCCTCATGTTGTTCCAAACCTGTATGATTTTCCTTCTTCCGTGGAACATAAAAGAAGATATTTTGAAAAATATAAAAATAAACAGAGAAATAAAAATGTCTCAGTTTTTTATTCATACAATGAAAATCTATATTGTTTGGGAACCATTTGACTTTCATTGTTTCAAAACATGAGTGCGAGTAAATGATGACAGATTTTTTTTTTCTTCGGTGAACCGTCCCTTTAAATTTATTTACATGAATACAAAGCAAACCTCACTCCAGGGTTTCCGCGGGGTCTTAAAAAGTCTTACATTTAAGTTGTATCAAATTTAAGGCCATAAAAAGTCTTAAATTGTACAAGAAAGTCTTAATTATGATTTCAGTCGGTCTTAAATTTGGGGACGGAAAGACCAGAATTGCGATATGGCTTTATGTGACGGTTAAACTTCAAAAGGCTATGATTTCATTAAATAAACATGTGTGCTGAGCCTTTCAGAGTCGGTGCTGTGCTGCTTTGTGTTCTGCTGTTACCGGGGAAACCGCAGTATTTCTGTTGTTCCGAAAGCTCCTCCTGCTGGCAGAGAATGAATGTGCATTTTCAATAAGCCTGTTTAATTGGAGCAGGATATTCCTGCAATAACGGAGGCTGCAGTTTCTAGGACCCTATAGTTTTTTTAAATTATTTAATTATTTTAATTAAATTTTTTTGTATGTATATATTAGCAGCTCATACTATTTTATAGCACTTGCTATTCAATTTTGTATATTATTATTTTTAAGGAATTATGTAGTTGTTTAATTGTATACCCTTAATTATTGTCCTAACCAACTCCTAACCCTAAACATACCCGTTGGTAACCGCAAATACTAGTTTACAACGTCCAGCAGCACAGTGAACGGTTTTGCACAGCTAAATAGGCTAAATGGAGATTGCTGACAATGCCTCACACACTCAAATTCACGCCAGCTCTTACATCAAAAATAAGATGGAAAGAAAAAAATGGTTTCCATTGATCTAGTCTTTGCATCTGTTTGTTTGATGTTTGAATCGGGTCTCATCTGTTGGAATAGAATTGGCTAGATGGAGCTGTCACAAAAAAATAGGGTAGAACTGCGGTCCTGAAACTGCAGGCTCCAGTATTGCAGGAACACAGTATTGGGGTTGTTCTTGTTCAGACCAATGTGAAAATCGACCCATGTTTTTACCCTGCAAACATGCAGAGCTGTCAATGTGAACTGGTGGATCGATAAGAAGATAATGCATTATAAAAATCCAAAGAGTAAAATGTATTTATATGTTATTTAATTAATATAATAATTTATTGATGATAATTGTTTAATATAATAATTAATACTTTTGACTCATCCATTTTATTAAAAATGGTTTAAGGCTGAAATGTGAAGTGTATCATTTTATAAAACTTTTTAGTTTTTGTGAAAACTTGTATCTGAACTGTAAATCATGCTTTTTACAGTCATTTTACACTTTAATATGTTACTATAGACATTGCCCTACCCCGTTCATTTGGTATTAATTTTATTTGTGCAGGTCTTAAAAAAGGTCTTTAAAAGTCTTAAATTTTAGCTTAAAAATCCTGCAAAAACACTGTCACTCCTAAACATGTCTCATGCGGTGTGATAGTGGGACGTCTCTCCCTAGAACAGCCTTCCTTACTGAAAGTCTTTGATTGCACGCAGCAGTCCTAGTGAGACTACTAATGTGCTCAGTCTCTCATTAGTCGAGACTCCTGCCCCACTTGCTTTCTTGTTACATTGCCTACACCTTTCCTTCATAATCCTTTTCAACTGTAAATCTGTCCTCTGGGCCCCATTTTAATGTCCTTTTGTCCTTAATAATGTGTGCTTGCACATACGTGTCTGTGTTTGCTCACGTATGGCATATCAAAACTAAGAGAAAATTCGACCTGACATGCAATTAAGGAGACGTTATGTGGCATTGATTGGCTCCGGGGCTCACACAGTTTGTTGATCTAATAGCTGATCCAATGAGCTCATCAGAGAGATCATCTTTAAAGGGGTCATATGATGCTGTTAAAAAGAACATTATTTTGTGTATTTGGTGTAATGAAATGTGTTTATGCGGTTTAAAGTTAAAAAAACACATTATTTTCCACATACTGTACATTATTGTTTCTCCTCTATGCCCAAGATTTTCACTCTGGGACTGTGAATGTTCATGTTTATCTTCCTTTTGGTAATGTACTCTGATCTCAGCAGGCACGTGCACACATAGACATCAAAGAGGGCACCTGCCCTTTTTCTTTCTCGAGAGAAATTGCCCTTTTTTCTGGGGCGTTTTTTTTTTATTTTTATAAATTAATATATATGTATGTTTCTGTTTGCACACAGCTTTCCCTGTCAAACAAATAAAAATCAAAATATCAGGTCGGGTCGGGAAATGTTGAGAGACTCGAGTTCCGATGCCTTTCTCCCCTCCTCTGCAGCACAGCAGTGTAGCACACATTCATTGGCACATCACAGTCACAGATAGAGAGCCGCAGAAGTGAAGCCCTCCCTCCCTTTCCAGTTGTGTTTGTCTTGCTATGGAGGTGAGTGGTGATGAACAAAGACTAAGCTACCTGTGCCCCGATTTTATAGCTAATTATGCAAAAGGTAAAAGGCAAATATAGTTAATTTGTCTTGCTAACATCCATGATTCATGAGAGCTACCATGTAAGTTAGCTAAAGTTTAGCTAAGGCAATAGGAAGTCTAGTAGGTTAGACCAGTGCACGTTCTTTCACTGCATTATTCAGTTTATTAAAATGCATTTAGAATGATCACAAAATTCAAGATATGGGGGCAGAAGTGTATATATTTATATCATTTCATATAGTTAATCAGTATCACGCGAAGACTGATGTTGTTTTCCACCAAAAAGCAGCATGATTACAAATGTGATCTCGTTTTAGACACGATATTGACTGTTTTTGCTCTATTTCGCCAACAAATATAATTCCAAATTGCGTCTCTGAGCAACATGATGCTGTTTTGTTTGTTGAAATGATTCAGTTCAATCGCAATGAATCACTTATTAACAGTGACTTGCTGCCACCTACTGGCAGTTTTAATTTCACATTTAAAGTATATTTTCATTTTTTTATATATAATTTCAGATATCAGTATTCAACGTTTTATGTTTAAAATATCAAAACAGTATTAATGCATTTGTAACTGCAGGTTAAATACATTCATGTCCTGCATTAAACAGTGTGTAAATGCATCTAAATGCCACTTCTAATGCAGCTTCTGTTTCCTCTGCATTGCAAAGATGAATTTTGATAATACTGATTTCATTTGATTGGTAACAGCCCAAATGACTTATTATTCTAATTGACTGATTCAATTTAAGAATTTGACTGAAAAGATGATGCATACTTTTAGAAAAAAAACGACTTTATAAAGGTAAAACTGTCCATAAAAGGTAAAAAAATCTATTTAAACTTACTGGAAAAGATTAATTTCTATCACTGCTGTAAATTGATTACCACACAGAATATGCAGAATATCAAAAACTTTAGGAGTCAGCTGTCCATGGTTATTAACCATGATAACTTAAGATATCAACACAGTAACACACTCAGCAAAATATCGTCTAATTATCGTTATCAATAAAATCCCAGAAAATATTGATATGTTTTTTGTCAATATCACACACCCCTAATGTATTTAACGTTTTGTTTAGAAATTTTTTAAAATAAATATGAGAAGTGCCCTTTTTTCCACTTGAGCCCCTGCCCCTCAAAATGTCTGTGCACGTCCCTGGATCTCAGTATATTGTAAGTTTAAGTATATTAACATGATTTTTTTTCTGTTATAAGCTATTATGGTACTATCTGGTAATGGAACAAGGTAAATCAAAAATTTTATTGTAGCAATTTGTGCTGCATTTAATTTGAGTGTGCTATATGCAGGAACTAACAACAGTGTGTAAATAAATGTATGAGATGTGTGCAAATCTCACAACCAAGTTCTTTCCAAGAAGAAATTAAAAAACAATCTTTTTTTTAATTTATTTAAATTAAATAAATTTATTTCTCTCTGTGTAGCAAAACTAGTCATCAGCATGCGGTTATTTACATCCAGCAAACGCATGTTTATTATGCTACGTCCAAGATACATCTAGAAAGGACATAAACATATTTTCCTCACACAAGACTCAATGGCATTTTTACTTGGATACACTAGTCATTCATCTTTTTTTGTACTTTTTTGTTCAATGCTCATAATGTCTTCAAAGAAGCAACACATTTTAGATGCAAGTTTACAGTAACGTGCAGAAACTTTACTCCTCCACTGGTTCAGCTGTTCTTGCCCATTTTATCCCCCTAGCTTTCATCTGATAGTCTTTCAAATCATTTAAAGAAAATTAGAATGGTGTATGTCTCCCCCTTACTTTTGAGTATTCTTTATTTTTCAGATTGACAAGCACCAGTTTGTTACTTTTTAATCATTTGGGACAATTTCGGCCAGTTTAATAATTTCTACAGATTTTTTAGGAAAATATAATTTCACTGATTTACATTTTCGCTTAATGATAACGCTGATATTGAGTAGATCTAGATTGCTTCCTTCCCATGTGAATAGTAATCATTTAATTTAATAGATTGTCTATGCTATTTTGATTGAGCTCTCATTGGCCCAGTGATTGATTTTGGAAACTGTCGTACGGGCAAGGTTACTTTTGAAAGATCCATTAACATTTGACACATTTGAAACCACAAACATGAAATATGTTTTTGATTATCTTTACCTATTTGTTTTATTTGTAAAACATGTTGAAAAGGTTGATCACTGCTTTCCAGTTTATGAGCTTGAGAACAAACCTTTCAGCCAGTCAGTGACAAAAATGCTGCTCATCTGAAAAGGGGAAGAGAGTGTCTTAAGGCAATTAAAAGTTGTATTCAAAACAGCTTTTATGAAATAATACATTTATTTCTTAGAAATCGTTGGAATGTATGAATGTCCTTTGCACCAACTTTCTATCTTTTTGCATAAAAAAACAATGGTATAAACACATTGAAGGAAAAAAATCAAAATGCAGACAGCGATAAGAAACTAATTCTATGTACAAGACTTATGGCGCTTTTCCACTGCATGGTACGGCACGGTATGGCACGGTACGGTTCACTTTTGGGGGGTTTTCCACTGGGTACAGTACCTGGTACCTGGTACTTCGAGTCGTATCAAGCAGTGGAAAAGCGCCATTAGAGTGTGTCCTCTTTGTTTCACAAAGGAACGCACAAATGGTAAATGCTCAAGCAGAATACTTTGAGGTACATTAAGACTTACTACATTTGGTTTATGGAATAAACAAAATGTATATTTCTACCATTATGGCACTGTGATGGTTTCTCTGTTAAATCTGTGTGTTTGCGTCTTTTAAAGGTGCAATTAGAATATTTTTTTGCTATCCCTCTACATTATGATCAATGATATTGACCACTGGGATTTGAAATGTCCAAAATATATATAAATATAAAAAAAAGATACTTAAATAAGACTTGGTTAATGGAGTTGCTTCCATAATAATGGCAAGTCTTTTAAGATTCCATCTTGAATGTCTTTGTACTGGATGAAAACATGGTGTTTCATGCTATCAGGTATCTGCTCCTTTATAAAGGCCTTCTTGGGGTATGCAGAACTTCAGTGTTGGGTATTTGAAATATTTAAGCACCCTTTCCTCTCACCACCCCAGTAGCCTTGCTGGTCTTTCAGTGTCTCCAGGGGGAGGAGGGTGGAAGATGTGGTTAGATGGACATGGAGATCCTAAATATGTTCTGTCTGAAGCAAATAAACAAATATGATGGAACTTATTTCAGCAAAGGAAACCAGAACATGATAGGTTGGCTATGAACAGTCTTTAAGTTGTTCCCTTTCACTTTCTTCTCCTCCTCATCGCTCTGATTTTCCCCCCCAGTCTGCTCACTGAAACATCCTGGGATGTTTCATAAAGACCCTCTCGATGAAGTTCTCCAGCTCCTCTTCACTGTCCTGTGGCGGCTGCCTCAGCGGACTATAGTAATCATCCTCCCTGGTGACTACAGGAGCTCGGGCTGGGTAATAGAAGGATGGCCAGCGACGCGGAGGTGACCGGGGTTTAGGCATAGGTACAGCTTTGAAAGTCCGAGGGTGAGGGAAGTAGAGGTTTCGCTGGAAGGCTGGTTGGAGTCTTTGGCGAGAGTGTGCCCAAGGACGGGACTTCCGTCTGGGGGAGTAATCAAAGTCATAGTCCAGTGAGTTTCCCAAAACGTCATTGAGGGAGAAAGAGGGCTTGGGATAGTAGCGGGATCTTGGTTTTGGAGGTGGGACATAGGTTGGGTAATATCCCCGGTAGGGTTTTTGATAGAAATTGTAGGAAGGGTAGGTACGAAAGGGCCACTGCTGCCTCATCCAAAAGTCTTGCTTGCTGGGCTTGAACGAGGCCCTGTCTTTGAACCAGGCTTTTAATGGGTTTGTGTTCGGTTGAGGAGGCTTTGAGGGAGGTGGTTTCTGTAACAGCGTAGAAGGTGCAATGGGGGCTGGAGGCGGCACGAGAGGATGTTGCCATGGGAGATTTTCAGGAGCATCTTTTTTCTTCTTCTTCTCCACATCGTTAATGATGTCCACCACATCATCAGCAGGAAGATGCAGCTTGCTGGAGATCTCAATCAACTTATCGATGGTCTGTGGGTCAATGTCATCATCATCATTACTAGTGTCCTCCTCATCAGATCGCTTATCTTCTGCACCATTGTTGTCTTGGTACTTTTTTTTGTCCTGTTTCATGATGTATTTCAGGAGCATGTCAGATGCAATATCTGCAAGCTTTTCTTCCTCCGCTTTGGCTCTTTGTGCCTCGGCTGCCTGTCTTCGTACCTCCTCTTGCTCCGCTTTGGCCCGAGTTTCCTCTTCTTCAGGGCTCAGCTGTTCTTCGTCCTCTTGGTCTTCCTCATCTTCTTCCTCTGGGTCAGAAAGGTTGTTGGTAAAGTCATCCATTAAATTGCCTGAATTCTGAATTTTGTTCTTTTCTTGTTCAAGCTGCCACTTTAGCTTCTTCTTGGAAAGTGCTAGGTCATTGCCTTTAGCTTTAGGCTTGATCTCATTGTTCATGAGGCCATTACGGTCCAGGTAATCGAAATACTCCCCACGGCTCTCCCTCTGGCCTGTGGACATGTCACGCTCTCTCTTAGTGGCTGTGCTGTAGCTCTGGAATTCCTCTAACATAGTCTCCAGATTCTTCACTTCCTCTGGACTCAGCTGCTCTTCCTCCTCCCCCAGTTCTCCTCTCTCTGGCTCCTGCCTCTCCTCCTCCTTGATCACCTCCTCTTTTGTGGCCCCCTCCTGTGGGGCCACCTGCTCTTTTAATGGTACTGTCTGACTGGTGGTGCGGCTTGTCACTTTCTCCGTTAGCTGTTCCTCCTCAGCCCTTTTTTTCTCCTCTTCCTCCTCTCTTTCTTTCTCGTCTTTTCCTTGTGCTGCAGCAGCTGCCATGACCAGCTCCAGCTCTTTGTGACCATCTCTGTCTCTGTCTGCACCCTGGAGATCCTTCTCCTTTTCCACTTCTGTTCCCCCATCTTCTCGTTCACTCATCTTTTCCTTCTGGGGCTGGTTGAGGGCCTCGAGAAGGACCGCTGCTAGGGTTCTAGGATCCACGTCTTTGAAGAGCTCATCATCTTCTTTTTCCTCATGTAGCGTGCCCTGTTCCCCGGCTGGTTGAGTATATTGAGCCTGTTGCTGAGCAGAGGAGGATGCTGCATAGTTGTCACTTACTGTGTTTCTATCTGCTGTCACTGGACTGAAGGTTGCAGAATTGAATGTGAGACTAAATAACATGAACAGGAAAATTAAGGGGACATTTGAAGTTTGTTGCCACCAGATCATGACCACACATACGTGTTGAACCTGAAAGACAGAAGTTCAAAAATGGTCAAAGATCAAATCTTATATTGCCAAATGATTTTATGTGTGATTTATGTTTATATGGTGTTTTGATGTACTTTTGTGACAATTATAAAATAAAATGAATTTGAGTTCACACATGACACCGCAATTAAGATTTTTCTCAGGTAAGATGGTGGACACATTTTGTGATTCACTTCTTTGCAGACTGCCTGAATGCAACACTCACTGTCTATTAAATATAAATTTGTATGAATGACTTGCGTTTGATACCTGTCAAATCTTATATTGCCAAATGATTTTATGTGTGATTTATATTTATATGGTGTTTTGATGTACTTTTGTGACAATTATAAAATAAAATGAATTTGAGTTCACACATGACACAGCAATTAAGATTTTTCTCAGGTAAGATGGTGGACACATTTTGTGATTCACTTCTTTGCAGACTGCCTGAATGCAACACTCACTGTCTATTAAATATAAATTTGTATGAATGACTTGCGTTTGATACCTGAGAGCATTTCATGACCCATTTGCTTATTTGTGTAATGGAAGAACTAATGTTAAATGTGCACTTTAGCAAATACTTTTTCCCTAGTCATCCAGTGAGGATTTCTCTCTTCTGGAGAGATCTATACAACAAACTATACAAAAAAAATATATATTATATTTTGCATAAAAAAAATTTAATCATTGGGTGGGGGGAGGGGATCTTTGTTAAGGTATAATTTATGTTTTATTGCCTGCTGCTTAGCTGATTTTGCAAAGGCGTTCTAATTGGCTCTGCGGCTAGAGCTGGTGCGGCTCGTGAAGGCTCTGAAGCGCTTTTGTGCTTGTGATTGCTCGCACACGCAGCGCGGTGCTAATACAGTATATATAGGAGGAAAAGCGCCTTAGGGGGGAGCCCTTCCGATGCGCGGGAGGTTAATGAGTAAGCAATACAAAGATGATCAGAGGATCTCAGTATGCCCATGAAAACCAAGTTTGAGATCCCCACCAAAAAATAATAAAAAAAGTCATATTCATATGGATGAAACGGTCCATGGAGTTTGGATTTCAAAGCTTTGGAAGCGCAAAACCAATGAACGTGAATAAAACAGCATTCTTATCTCACTTTAATTTTGTAATGAAAATTAAGCGATCCTAAAGCTCAAGGTATGCTAATCACGACACCGATGTTTATGGTTAAATCTGGTTATATGGCTAGATTTCCACTCGCCGTTGCACGAGCAAACACTGCTGCAATCGTCAAATATGTGCCAAGTCGCTTACAATGCATGGATTTACACATCTAAAGTTTGACATCGGTGTTTGCCATATGTGAAATGCTGCAGGAACTCTTTCTCATTTTTATTAAAAAGTCTGTATCTCCTTTCCAATTTGGAATGATTCACTTTTTTGGTATTACAATCATGTCTCCACAATGTAGCCTAAGCACAACTCTAACGCCCTCTTTAACTGCCGCCAATGACAGCGCACACTGGGGAGTTCTCATCAACAAAGCACGTAAGTAATCCGGCTCTAAGAAGCCTTGTCCTTAAGTAGGCCCTTAATCTTCTGCTTTAAGACAGATCTATTAGAATTAAGATTTAAACAGGGCCATACTGCAATCACAAATTGAACCCAATCGAAAATATTGGAAAGACATGAAAACAGATAATAAATGCTCTGCTGTTAAATTTCATGTCAACATTTCTCTGCTCCATATGAGCAGGTACTTATAAGTATGTAAAATAAAAGTCAGACTGGACTCCAACAGGCAAAAGTCAAGGCAAGCCAAAGCAAAACATGTTTTTATCTCAGTGTCTCTCGTGTGCTTTTGTGATTGGACTCGACGTTGTTATTTTGAGTATCTGATGCTATGGTGATGAGAAAGATGATGAAAGCATGAGCAAGGGCGTGGTAAAAATCATTATGAGAGCTGTGCTATTGATCAGCCCCATCATCTTCATCATTAAGTGTAAAAGTCATCACTGCAATATTTAGTATCATTAAAGTGGTTTTTAATAAGTTGCATTAACGCCTTAACCAATCATTCTATTATATCAATTTTATTAAATATTATACTTTTACATTCTACATTACTACATTTCTCCTCAACTCCTCTTTTTATATGTAGTTTTTTTTAAATGTATTTTAGAATGCATTTTACTACACATCCCTAATATATATATATATATATATATATATTTATTATTATTATATTATTATTATTATTATACAGGGAATAAATGTTTTTTTTAAACGTGTAAACAAATATAGCAAATTCTTTACGTTTTTCATTTTTCTTCTGTCCCCATTATAATATACATTTATTTTCCCATGGCTTCTACCATTACTGTTGCCTGTTACTATAAAAAGAAAGCCGGGACTTACCGGGAATCCTGTCAGTGTCAGCGCAGTCCGACGCACCAATTGTGTCCTCTTCAAACTTTGTATTTAAGTTATTTACGTGTAAGGATCCGCTTCAACAACAAATTCTTTGTTTGAATGTTGCCGTTTTGTTTGTATATGGGTTTCGTTTGTGTAAGCCGTATGGTAGGCTTTTCTTGCACGGCGCTATGGGATATTTTCAGTACCACGGTCAGCTCTCCGTGTTTTTATTTCGGCCCCACTGCGCCCACGTGACTGCACGTCACTCTAGCTCATTGACGTCACCCTCTCCATTGATAAGAATTTTCGTGCTGATCGAACCCCGAGTCTTCGCTACGCTGCAGTGCCCAGATGAATGGAAGGAAACGGGATGAATGAAATTGTACTTTTTTTCGCCGAGTAGAGAGGGCTATACGGGGAGCGCGAGACCGATCCCTTCCAAATGCAGCTGCATACTGATGACAGCGCAACACAAAGGAACCAACGATCCTCATCACGATGTGCATTGCCTCACTACCAAAACGTATAAATGCAATTACACCATGAAATTCACAGAGGAAACAGCTGGCGCATGAATCGTCAGTGCATGGTGAAAAAGCGACCCCAAATGCATTATACATGTTTTGTCTAATCTAGATTTATTGAGTAGCTAATGTGCCTCTTCCGCACCAAAGTCGTGACATTATTATGACAGGATGTTTTGAAATGTAACTGTATGTAATGGACAATAAACATTGACACTACAATAGCCTACTATACAGTGTTTCTGTGTACTTATCCATTGTGGCTATCTAAAAATTACAACGTTATGAAACGTCAAAATTCAAACTGCAAAGAGACGACAGGTTATGGTATCTTAAAATATTCACTATTTCAATTTGCAACAATCGCCTATTGTTTAGAATGCATCATTGCGGCCAATCAACGTTAATAATATGCCACATCTAATGTAAAGTTATTTCGTTCTATATTTAATGCACATTTCTTTCCTAAATGTTAGGGGGAAGCAATTCCAGCAAAAATGTAATTTATCATGAGTACAGGAGTGTTAGAGGTAGTTAGAGTATAGACTCTTTTCGGTAGGCAAAATGCAATGAATGAGCAGTCGGACGAGTGAGAAAAAACATTCCCTTTTGTCAGCAGTAGTTTTCAGTGACCACTTTATCTGTTTGAACGAACTGACAACTGAAATTTTAAAAGCCTAGCTCACCCAAAAATGATCTTTGTCATTATTATTCACCCTTATGTTGTTTTAGGAGATGACAGTCTCAGTCACCATTCACTTCCATCTTTTTTCCGTACTAAGTAAGTTAATGTGACTGAGGCTGTCAGCCACTCACATCCCCAACATAGTGTTTCACGGACAAAACAAAGGGCTTGTTTGGCACGAGGATGAATAAATGATGAAAGCATTTTTGATTCCTTTAAGCAACTTTGGCCATCTACTAAAATTAAAATGTGTAATGATAAAGAACGCAGTGGTGTAATAATTATTCCTCTTTTCATTTTCAAGCTTGTGTTTAGAATGTTTCCAGGTGGACCACATCTTTTTCCTTTTAAAATGAAAATAGTTAATTTTGCACGTATTAAGTGTCATGTTGTAGCATCACTAGTGAAATTGTTTTACAGGGCTAACCAACCAACGTGCTAGGTCTGTACTTGAGCGGATCGACACGCCTTAAGTTGTCAAGAACAGGGATGCAGAATGGACCGTGGAAAAGGCCGCATCTCTGCACGAGCTAAACAGGTAATTAGTACACTTATCCACGTAAAGGAATTTAGAAAGCCATCTATTCCAAAAAACTGTGACGTGCTCTTTTTCTGCTATCTGTCCAACCGTTCTCTTAATTAGGCTATACTCCCCCCAATTTTCTTCAGACCATCGAACTAGCGAGGAAGTTCATTCACAAAAATGCGGGATGATCCTGCCACTAGCCTTTCATTCGTTATCTTCATTTTTCTTCATTATGAAGTTCTTTTGGCTCACTCTAATAGTACGACAGCTCAAGGTCCATTAGTTAAATTATTTTAAATGTGCTTAAACCTTCCTTTTACTTGTGTAATTAAAGACCCGTTTATATAGCCTATCGATCTAAAGTTTAAAGCTAATTCTGTTAAACATGAAAGAATTGGATTAGCTCATGGTGAGAATGAGTTGACAGTGGATTTACATGCCTGTCAGAAAAGATAGTGTTTCTGCAACCAACTGTCCTTTTACGTTAACTTCACCCAGGGGACGTCGATTGTCTCAAAGGAGCGGGCGACTGAAGAGGTACGTTCTGCCTCAGAGAATTAACAGCACTCTGTTGACAAATGACCTATCCCACGATGATCATCTGAAGCCGAAAGACAAATTCTTCCACTTTCATCATTTCCGCCCTGTGCTGCGTAAGTCGCAGGATGGGGAACGCCGCGTTGGCATTCTTTGCAAAGGCGGCGGTGGCGGTGCAAACTGATCGTTTGTTCTCCCGGCTCTGACTGGGAGTTAATGAGGCGGCATCCACTGTGTCTTGGTCTTCCCCCAGATGAATCTCTCGCGCTACAGCAAGCATAATTTCAGCACCCGAAGCCTTCCAAGGGCGCTTTTTAAAAAATTAATCCATTTATAATCGATTCAGACAACTAACCGTGGGAGGGATGCCCTTAGATTGGATATGTGACAGAGGCTTCCTGCCCACGCTTACTGCAAACAAAGCGAAGGGAGTCTTGCTAACACAAAGTACTATCCAAACAGAGTTCCCCTGTCAGTTTGACAACATGCGAGCACCACCTTCCCATTTTAAAAAGGCCTTTAACTTTTAACCTTTGTTTTTAACATGAAGATTCGGGGTTGTTCTAATTAAATGAATCGCGGAAACAAAACCCAGTCACCTTAATTAACAAAGTATCCCTGAATTGGCCAAGAAGAAGGCATATCAATTGCATTGTATAAAGTTATTCTTCAGGTATTTTGTGCAATTACCATGTAGTCCCAAGCAAAGCATGCTGGGAACAAGAAACCACATTCCCAGTTTCCATGTCGAGTAACAACAAAAAGGATTCATGCAGGCCCAACACTAGGGCGACCATGCGTCTTCCTTTTTCTGGACATTTGCTGGCCAGATATTTAAAGGTCACATATTGTACACCTTTCTGGAGTTTTATTTTAGGTTTTGATGTCCTTAAGAATATATATTTGCGGTATAAGTACCAAAAACCTCAATATATTTTTACAGCTCCTCTCTCAGGAAAAAAGCCAGGGAATTTCAGTTTTGACAATATGGGACCTTTAAATTGTCTAAAATGTCTGGGTTTTGGCTTTGTTTTCTTGTTGTTTTCATGCTTGCTGAAGGTAATGACAGAAAAGTAGTACATAATTGACCAATCATTGCATGAGAGAAGGTAGGATCTACAGAGAATTGTCAAAGCAATGCAAATACATGTACATATAATGCATAAGGACTGTAGAGATTTTAGGCAGTTTAAGAATTCCCAGCCAGGACATGTCCGGGAACAAGAGGACGTATGGTCACCCTACTACCCAACACAAATGGGATAAGTAAATTTCTGCTCAAGTGGATTTCATGGAATGAAATGATGTTGTGACAAAATTTTCAAATTGCATTGCATTAGCTCACTTTAATAAAAAGTAAATTGGGGCAAGCATCAAGAATTATTTGAAAACACCTGTTATATAGTTAGTCATGATATTTCCTTTTATGTTATCATTAGTTCTAAGTTATATGATGATGATAATCTTCGACTCATATTAATCTAATGCCAATTGCTGAGGTAGTACAGACATGACATCAACAAAAATTAATGTAATGGTTTATATGCTTTGTGGATGTTTACACATTTGTACGCAGCCATGGGAATAAATAATGTACCTGTTACGTATCCGGTCCATGAACTTCCGTCTGCTAGCCATCAGAGGTCACCCTTTCCACTTCATTGACTCTCGCACTACACTGTTGAATATCACCCCGGACTACATATCCCATCATTCATTACACTGATTACACACAGCACTGATTGCACACAGCTGTTTCATATCACTCACTCACTATTTAACACTCAATCTCACTCCTTTCTAACTGCCGAGTATTGTATGCGCTTATCGCCAGCAGTGATAGCTACTCTACAGAGCCCTCGTTAGCTTCCTAGCCTAGCCTAGCCTAGTGATTCTGTTCGCCGTTCGTTGACCTTCGCTAGCCCTAGGATTATTCTTGTGTCTTGTCCGCCATATACCTGTTTGCCATTGTTCGACCCTGCCTGTGTTTCTGACCTCTCTGCTTTAAATAAAGCTGGCACATGGATCCGCACGTCTCACGTCTCGTCAGCCCCGTAACAGTACCAATGTTGGAAAATGAACTGCCAGTGAAGTGATCCGTGCAGATCCATTGATGGTTCTATTTGTGGAACAGTCCACATCCGTGGTGGGAATCGCATATATGCAGAAGTAGGTTATCTTTTAAGACTGTTAGAGTGAACAAACCGCTGTGGGTGCCCACACTAAATAATCTTTAAAATGCCATTATAACTTTCCATTGCATATATGGATTGTCCATTGCCAGCAATGGAATGTAGTCATACATGGATGTGAGTCAGACTAACGCTGCCAATACACTATACTGTATAATCTATATAATGCAGCACTTACAGATCATGCATTCAGCTGTTTAAATGTTATAGTAAGCCTGTTGTTATGACTGCAGCGAAACAATCATTCTGCCAAATAAACTTTTTTTTTTCAAGCTTCAATCAGTGATATAAATGAATGATTCGTGTTTGACTAGGCTTATGTAACTGATTTAGAGCTGGGCAACATGCCACAACCTATGGGAGGGAGATCTATCTTCTGTAGATTTTACAGCTGAGCACAGTATTTTCTTTATGCTATGTTTTCGTCAGTTTATTTTCATTTGGATTCCTCATGAAGAGAAAGTTTCCCACTAAACTCTTTTTTTTTTTTTTTTCATAAAGTATGATATGATGTAGAATGGGAACTTATATTTATAACTTGTAAAAAGGCAAACAATTGGTAACTAGAGGAAATAATTTTGACAAACTTATATTTGCAATGCACTTCAGTGCTCTGCACATCTGCACACTTATGAAGCTGTTTAGATTTCCTCTGTGGCTACTTGTCTTTGAAATAGCATGGCATTTACCACCTCCCTGCAGATTCAATTTAGAGTGAAAAATCACAGCCTGACGTGATTTATAAGCGTCCATGGTTTTGATGAATGGCTAACATGACATTATTGTTGGAAGATCAAAAACATGGCTTACAGAATCGCTTTTGACACATTCAGGGTCCCAGCGCACCATTAGAATATTCTTTAACCACAGATGATTTGTCAGCTAGAAGGAGATAGGGACTCAACCAGACAAAGGCAACTATCAAGGAGAGAAAGAACATGCTGAATGACCACCCCCCAATGAGCCTCCAAATGTTTTTTTCAACATTTAAAACCATTTTCGCATTAACTGTACTACGCAAAGATAAACTCTATTGTCTTTTATTCTGGGCTTTATCCCTGTAAGATTAGCTGGCTTTATTTGAGCCTGAGTTGCACGTTTTTAGCATTGATTGAAAAACTGATGTATTGTGAATGTAAATACTCTGTGGGGTGTGACTGAAGCACAGAGAAAGATGGGGAGAGAGGAGGAGTAGAGGAAATGAATGAAAAGTAAAGTGTAATTCAGTGAAAAAGATAAATAATGCAGGCAGTGGCAAATTTATATAGACGCTCATACTCGCTTCTCAAGCTCATACACAAATGCGCCGATTCAGAGACGTTTTCACACCCAGTCAGTAAATCTGCAATACACTACAAACTTAAAGTTAGCATAAAATAATTCACCCTATCTGTTTCTAAATGCATGTTAAAGATCATGTTAAAGCTGCCAGTAGTAACTGTAGCAGAATTAATATTGCCATCAACTAATGTTCAACTTATGTTTCTTCCAGCGAACATTTAGTGTAATTTCATATCAACTCTAAGAAATTATATTTTTGTGGCCACAGAAAATAACTTTCTTACAGTACTAGTGTATTAGAGCATGTTACACGATCGGATCATTAAAGGGACATTATCCACAAGCAGTAACAGAATTAGAAACTCATGTAATTTGTGCAGAAAGTTTTATTAACTAAACACTGACACAAAACTAGTCTAACAAACATACACACACACACACTCACGCATACATACACAGGGGAGTTAAAGTGGATGAATTGAAACCATTAGAGAAACAGGGAATGAAGCTGTGAAACGGGGTCAGTTAACCACTGAAACCACCAGTGCCGTTTTACAACGGGGTCTACAGCTTATACTAAGCCTCTGATTCTTTTAGTTAAATGTACAATACTTGCATTGCCTTGGCCGTTGAATGAGCGTCCAGATGCAGTCTTGGGTGAAAGTCTTGATGGTTCGAAGGTTCGATGGTGTTGGAATTGCAATAGCATTCTTTTGGGCTTGAAGAGAGACGAACTCCAAAGATGTTACTCTGACTAATTGAGAGAGTTCTCTCCCAGGTGAAAAGTTGCAACATGGCTTGCTGCAACTTTGATGTCCTGCTGATGCGGGGAGGCCCGCGGGTCGCGGTTGGACTGGATGTCCGAGAGGCAAGAAGTTAAGAGCACCAAAGAAGAAAGAGAGGGGGTCACTGATGTAGTGGCCTTTTAACTTCTGGCGAGGTCACACCTCCAGGGGGTCAGTGAGCCAATGGTAACTTAAACTTTCGGAGGGAATGTTTACGAGCATTTGTTTGAAAGCTGGCTCATTTGCATGATCCAGAATGGGCAGGCGATTTGTGTCCCTTTATACTCTGATTAATATAACAAGCATACAATGCATGTTATGAGGAGGTGGTATGCACCAATGGATGGTGGAATAAACAAGGGTTATTTTGATATCAAACATGGTACCAATAGGGTTACATTATGTAATAATTATATCATAAGCCATATATAAAACAGTATATAATACAACATAACAAAAGACAATATACAAAACAGCAATGATACACACAATGTCCCGGGGATATGTTCATTCATAGAAAGGTTTATCTGAATTACTGAAATAAGTCCTTTTCTATACACAGTATGTGTCTGTACCACTGTAAATTAAGTGAGAGTAAAACTCTGAATTCCATTGGGCCGTAAAAGCTATGTTGACTGAGGTGTCCTGACTGCCATGATAACCAGTGTCCTGGGGGTCGTTCACAGACATCCTGGTACCCAGTCCGATTGTTGGATGAGGGGTCTGTTGGATTATTTGTTAAATATAACAAATAATAATGTGTCCGATTTGAACTGCTTACTGAAAGACTGTTTGGGGAACCCAAAATGGTTCTTTTAAGGCATCACTGCGAAAACCAGCTTTTGGAACCTTTATTTTCAATAGTGTACGTTTGTCAAATGCAATAAAAAAAGTCCAATTCTGCTTTTGGCACATAGAATGCTAATGAATTAAGATTTAATTATCCTTTAAAAAATAAATAATGCAGACTTATTTCCCATTTAATTTCAGATCCCCCATAATGTCAATACGCATTAGTCTGTTGACACCACCCCCTTGCTCTTTCTTTTTCTCTCTCTTTCTGTGGTTTTGTTGTAGTGCTATAGAGCTGATGTTATTGGACCTGACGATTTACTGCCTTGTTTGGAACTAGACCCTCTCCCACACACTTTCACCCCCCACTGCATATGTGTGGGCGAGGAGAGAGAGAGCGAGAGAGAGGGGTCCACTACGGTTCCTACGACTGTCTACACAGTTTTTCAATGTCATCTCACAAGCTTTTTCACACACCTGAACTCACTCACACCTTAAGACTCCGTTAGGACAATCTTTTCATATTAATATTACCGTATTGTCCCGAATATAAGACGACCCTGATTATAAGACGACCCCCCCTTTTCCAGATGTACCTTTTGGAAAAAGGCTTTTTAAAAACCAAATCTTGTTTTTTCTCAGTAAAACACATTTTGTCTTCAATTATTTTCATATTGCATATTTTTCCTATTTTAATTTTTGTTTTGAAAGTATGGTTAAAAACTGGTAAAATGTACCAACAATCACATTTTTAAAATATACACATTTTGATATACCATTAAAAAAATAAATAAATAAATAAATAGTCCATCTGAATTAGGACATTTAGGCTATCCATCTAATAGTAGCCTACCAAAATCTTATTAACAGTCGAAGTTAAATCTTACTGTAGTCTTTAAATCTGGGTACTGTCTTACGTTTTAAAATCACAAAGGGAGTTTGGTCCCATCAGGCTAACGTGACAGTCACGACTCATGCAGCTGTAAGGTTTTCTGCTTCTTTTGTTTTTACTCGCGATCTTTACAACACCATTACATTACGTATTTCATGGCACACTCGTTTTATACGTATTTGGCGCCACCTAGTGTTGTGGGTGTATTATTGACATGTCAAAGTCTAGACCCTGAATATAAGACGACCGCGTTTTTTTCAGATGTATTTCCAAGAAAAAAACATCGTCTTATATTCGGGACAATACGGTACTTCATGAAATTTGTATTCATTAAATCTAAAATGATTAATGAGCATCTTGGAGACTCTGCGGCAGCAAATGTGTGCAGCCATGTGCTTGATCACACTATTACCTTTAGCCTCCAGGTGTGTCATCTGTTGATAACACACCCATGCACATACTTCTCACTCTGCATACTGCCACATCAACCCTCAATAAGATGCCAGTGAGTCTTACTGAGCTGCGAGGAAGGGTCAGATTTATGTAATGCTGGTAAATATGCTTTGCCCCCTCCAAATAGTCAATATGAAAGACCTAGCAGAGTTGGCAGTGGATTGACAGTCCATAATGGGGCTTGGCAGTATAATGGGACTCCCTCTGGCCGTTGCATTGAGGCTGGTGAGATGTTTCACAGGCCAATGGTTTGGCACTGGGCTTGTGTACACTCAGAAAAGTCCTAATGTCCTAAAAATCGAGCCCAATGTCCTGTTAATATGAAGGAATTTTTAATATTGGTTTTTCGCAGGTGTTTTACCTGTATTTTTGATTGCGGATGTTTTTTCATTCCATAGTGTTATTAGTGCAATAATGTTAAATAATACATTTATACATATTTTTGTATTTTAAAATACAGTATACAGAAAATATATTGCCTATATGTATATATATATATATATATATATATATATATATCATATGTTTTTGCCATTTTTAATATATTTTCAATCAAAATATATTTACATTTTTCTATGGATTTCTTTTCTTACGATGTATGTTATTATCCTTATATTTTAATCATCACAAGCACGAGCTGTAATCACAGCCTAACATGTTCATTGTGTTTACAGGATGTTGACCAACTACCATTGAACCATATTATATTACAGGTCTATATTACTGCCATATGGACATTACTTTGACACCCTTATCTTTGCCTGATAACAGAATACTTACTAATTGTAACATTGAAACAAGCATTTTCTGTAAAGTTGCTCTGAAACAATATAGTGAAAAGTGCTATACAAATAAACTTGTGTGCATGTGAGAGGAAGCAAGCAAAGTGAACAGAACTACGATGCACAAACAAAGAAAAAAGCAAGGGGATGTATAAATGAGAGTCTTTAAAGGGGTCATATGATGCAATTTCATTTTTTCCTTTTTCTTTGGAGTGTTACAAGCTCTTGGTGCATAAAGAAGATCTGTAAAGTTGCAAAGACTAAAGTCTCAAATCCAAAGAGATATTCTTTATAAAAGTTAAGAGTCAGCCACACCTACCTAAAATGGCTCGTTCGAACACGCCCCCACATATCTACCCAAGCTTCTTACAATAGACTTGTTCAGACTTTTCCTTATATTTTGGTCCATTTTTTAATATATTGTCAATAGTCAATAAAGATATACGTATGTGTCCAAAACAGATAAGAGTGTGTGTGTGTGTGTGTATATACACACACACACACACACACACACAGTGGGTATAGAAAAAAAAAACCCTTTAAAATAATCACATTTTGTTGCTTTACAGTTGCTTTAGTTTTTTTTTTTTTATCCATCTGTATTTACTCAGTGCAACTTATAAAATCCAAGTGAAAGATATAACACCAACATGTCAGGAAAAAATAAATAATAAAAAAACAGGATCACTGAGTTGGAAAAAGGATCACCCCGCTCCTAAAAATTACTTGTAAACTTAATCAGTTGTACCTAATCACCGTCTCATGGCACACAAAGCTATTTGACTTTGTGATCAGCCTTGGTCATTTTGATTAGCTCAGCATGAAAAGAGCTTTCCTGGAGCATTTCAGTCCTTGGTAGTGCAACTGAAGCAAACAATCAACTATGGATGGCAAGGCACTGTCAAAAGATCTCTCCGGGATAAAGTTGTGGACAGGCACAAGTCAGGAGATGGATACAAAAAAAATTACAAAGGCTTTATCAATTCCTAGAAGCACAGTGAAGTCTTTTATTAAGAAGTGGAAGGTATTTGGTACAACACAGACATTAGGATGTCACTCCAAACTGGATGAAAGAGCCAGGAGGAAACTGGTCAGAGAGGCGACAGCAACTTTGAAGCAGTTGCAGGAATTTATGACAAAGAGTGGTCAT
>NW_015641116.1:1948035-1948405 GCF_001515625.1 Sinocyclocheilus rhinocerous
GAAAGGCCACATGCAGTCATGACTGAGCTTTGCCAAAACACACCTTTACGATTCTGAGACAGATGACACTAAAACTGAATTACTTGGCCTCAACACCAAACCATATATCTGGTGGAAATCCAATACAGCTCACCATCCAAATAACAGCATTCCTACAGTAAAGCATGGAGGTGGTGATATCCTGTTATGGGGGTGTTTCTCTGCAGCAGGGACTGAAGCACTTGTCAGGATAGAAGGATAAATGGATGGGGAAAAATACCGTCAAATTCTTGAGGAAAATCTGCTGCCCTTGTTGTGGATTTTTCTTGGGTGCGGCCAATGAAGTGGAGAAGCAGAGTTCCAGATGTCAAAATAAGACTTTATTTAACAA
>NW_015641116.1:1950824-1959670 GCF_001515625.1 Sinocyclocheilus rhinocerous
GTGTGTGTGTGTGTGTGTGTGTAAAATAGTATATCAGTCTGGCGAGTAAACAAAAAAATTTACTAGCCAATGGCGATTATATTGCCAAAGTGTGCGTAGAGGGTTGCAATTGGATATTATAAGTTGCACTGAGTAAATACAGCTGGTTAAAACAAAAACTGTGTCTGCATTTCAGGATGCAAAGCAACAAAATGTGATTATTTTAAAGGGGGTGTGATTCTTTTCTACCCACTGTGTGTGTGTGTGTGTGTGTGTGTTCAAAGGTTTGGTGTCAGTTTTTTTACAGTAAAATGTTTCAGGAAGGATGCATTAAATTAATAATTAATCAAACATGACTTTTGTGCTCATAATTAACTATGTTTTAAATAAATTATTTTTTTATATCAATCAAAGAATACTGTAAAAATATTTGATAATTTATAATAAGAAATTTCTTGAGCACCAAATCAGCATATTAGAATGATTTCTGAAGGATCAATTGACACTGAAAACTGGAGTAACTGCTGCTGAAAATTCAGTTTTACCATCACAGGAATATTTTACTTAATAAAATATAAAAATGTATGTAAATATAGAAAACATTAATTGTAAAATCATTTTACAATATCACTGTTTTTCCAGTATTTTTATCAAATAAATGCAGCCTTCGTGAGTGAGAGAAAGAGGAAAAAACATTTAATATCTTACCAACCCCAAACTTTTGAATGGTACACTGTAAAAAATATATGATCAATAAGTCATGGCAACATGTTTCTAAAATATATTTTTTAATGATTTGAAATTACTTGTACAGCCAATTGTTTATAAAATAATTATACTTAAAAATTTGTGGCAGCAACTGATCTTACCTACTGAACTTATGTTGAGGTATAGGTTTTTTACAGTGCTATATATAATATATATAAAATGTGTTTTCTTTTTTTTTTTTTTTCAGTGTGTGTGTACTTTTCAAAGTGTATAATACTGAATGGTTTGTTTGGAAGGCATTTTGCTGTCTCTGGCCATCACACTGTTATATGAGTAAACTGCTATTGGACCAGATGAAGGAACAGCTTGTTGCAGTGACAGTGACGCTCCCTGTTTGTTTTTCTCTGAGAAGATCCCGCAACCGGCACCATGCTAACGCAACAAGTACTTACATGATTAATAATGACAGCATGATGAAGAAGTGCATCATCATAATCTCAATTACTGTCACATAGCACCTTACAAGAGCCTGTTGCTGCCAACATGTAGCGAATTTAATCAGTGCAACCACATAGGAAGGCAGGGTTGATGATGCACATTTGGTTGTCACGCTTAAAAAGAGAAAGATTGCTTATCAAGGGCCACACGGTGGATGCTAAATGACTAAACCCTACACCCAACTAAAGGTTCTCACATTAGCGGACGGATCAAAATGGCTTTGTGTGTAAAACACTAAACAAATCACAGATTGGTAAATTGCCAGAGGTTTTTGGTGACATGACGCTAGTTTTGCTTGTACATAGGTGGTGTGCTTCATCTGATATCCAGCCCTTCTTTACATGGCACTAGATCATTCCTTTCTCAGTAATAGACTTTTTCTCATGGTGATGCATTTGGGGCAAAGCCACGACAAATAAACTGGACAAAAACGTAGATGTCTGGAAAGAATTACATACTGAGTTAGAGCTTTAACAAATGGTTTGATAGTGATTTGTTCATCGATGATCCTTTTGCTGAAGCCTGTGATCAGCAGTCTTTAATACTGTAGTCAGATCTGCATTGGGGATTTTGATTCGTGATGAAACAAGTTTTGTGTGTGTGTCAGAGTTTTAGCCACACAGAGACTGGTTAGCGATAGATGTTTCGCAATTAATCTTATTTATCACCTTTACTGATGGTCATAAAGCCTTTATTCACTTGAGGAGCAACATTAAATCTTTAACTGACAAAGTCTCGCTCTTCTTCCTGTTGATATTTTTCTATCCGTCCTTCCTCTTTCACTTTTTCACCTGCTTCTTTTCATAAATAGTCTTTGTCGTCCCTCTTCATTTTGTTCTCCTCTCATTTCTCAAGCGGTCTCCCTTTTGTTCCCTGCATGTGTCTGTCTCTGTCTTGTTCTTTCTTTTACTCTGTCTTCCCAGTAATGAGGTTTCATGCCTGCAGTCTTGTTTGCTCACTACTAGACCATGAACAGATGTGGAGAAAAGTGAAATAGAAAAGGATCAATTAGAGAAAAGGCATACATGTGAATGAAGTGCAAAGGATAATTTTGCACTTTATTTTGACTACAAGATGATAAGTGCTAAACAAACAAACACATTAAAGTTGACCTATTATGCTCCTTTTTAGGTGTCCCCAGAGTGTGTATGTGAAGTTTTAGCTCAAAATAATTTAATATTTTAAATAATCATTTTTATAGCTTGTTGAAATTGCTACTTTTAGGGTATGAGCCAAAACGTTTTTGTGTTTGTCCCTTTAAATGCAAATGAGCTGGTGCTCCTGCCTCCCTTTTCAGAAGAGGGCGGAGCTTCAAGAGCTCATGCTCCGGCATACCGGTGTTACGGTTTAACTGGTGGTGACCGTGTTACCGACTTCACATTGCTTCCATATGCAATTTTTAACTACCACATTCCTATTTACGAACATTCTGGTAGCATGTGAAGGCAGCATCAGTGACAACAGGTAGCTGTTTTACAGAATATGTGACAGACTGGAAATATAAAAGTACTGAGTAATAATGGGCACCCCAAAATCATTTTTTCCCTCTCTTTCTTCAGATTTATTCTTGAAGTAACTCTTTAAAAATGTGTTCTAATGTTACATGAGTTTAAGTGTCTTCTGTAAGATGCCTGTAGGTGGCGCATTACACTAGAGTGATGAGGATTTTACGTTCTGGCCAAAGGGCAAAGCCATTAAAGAAAGCGCCAGAACGCTGCAGATTCTAATCTGTGTCTATCTCATCATTTCCTACAGTTTACTAGCTCTCATCCTTCCCTGGTTGAGACCGGTAACATTTTGGGGGCTCGTCCGGGATCAGGATCTTGATATCAGCGTTGCGACTGATGATGGCGGAGACCAGTGTGACCCTCTGGATTGAGCTACAAGTAATGCTGTGAGTTTCGTCCACCTTGTGAGTGCAAGTCTTCTGGGTTCCAGGCGAGATGGCGTCTTCAGCTCCTTTTCATGTTTTGCTATGGGATATCCAAAGACAGCTTCATCTGCTCAGTGAAGAACAGCTGTATAGACTCGCTTTGTCACTGGAAGATGAAAGAGATACAGAGGTTCCAAGAGTGACTGGTACCAATGAACCTGAACTCTTTGAATTCATTGTGGACTACATGAAAAGCGATCAGCTGAAAAAGCTAGAAGATGAAGGTATGTCTTGTTTGCTTACCATCAGAGACAAGATTGATGAACTTAAATCCAGCAAGGGAAGTAAATCGGACATGGACACTGCAAACAACGACAAAGATGTTAGTGGTGGGTCATCAGTAACAGAACAAATTTCTGGGTTGGTTAGACTGACTGATGTTGCTGCATTATTGCCCCGTAGAGAATTCAAAATGCATGGTGGCATAATTTCAGATTCTGGTTCAGACATGAGTTTCAGCAGTGTATGCAAACAAATTGATGAGGATTTGAAAGAAAAATTATCTGAATCTGAAATCATACGTACAGTGTTAAGAATGATAAAACCAGGTAACTTTAAAGACATGTTGACCAACAAAGATGATCTCACAGTTGCAGAACTGAAACGGTTCTTGAAGTCACTATCAGACTGGACATTAAGCCTTACATCTCTGACTTAACAGTGACTGATGACTTTATCTTAGAGCAGGTCACTAAATCAGCGAATGAAGAAACAGAGAAACAGAAGTGTCTAAGCACTGTACATAAACACAAGCTCTTGACTGTTAGCTCTACCCAGTCACAAGAGGATAGTGAGACAGGCTATGAGACGTTTCAAAGGAGAGTTGAGGGAGAAGTTAGAGCAAGTGGAACTGACAACTCAGGTCTCTGCTCTCACTAAAAATCTTGAAAAGATGCTGATTCCTACTGCTACAGTTCAAAGCCAAACTGCCATGCCATTAACAAAAGCAAGCGCAGATGTGAGGACTGCATCCAGCTAGGAAATCAGGACGGCTGCCATTGCTTCCGCTGCGGCCAGACAGGACACATAGCATTTGGCTGCCTAAAGAAGGGAACAAAGGTGGGAAACGGAAGACGGTCACTGGTGCGGGACAACCAGTGACCACTTCGAATGGTCCGTCCCATGTTAAGGTAAACTGTGTGCCCACTCACAATACAGCAAATTCAAGTTGGACAAAACATCAGTCATCAAAACAACGAGCAGCTCAACTGATTGGCAGAAAATGTATGCTGTCATGTTGGATAAATGGTGTTCTTACTGAAATGCTGTTGCACACGGGGGCTCAAGTAAGCATGGTAGGAAAGACGTGGGTAGAAAAGTTCCTTCTGAATGTGGCCATTAAGCCTATAGAAGACTTACATTCTGACACCCAGCTTCACATTACTGCTGCCAATGGCTCTGTCATTCCATTTGTTGGATGGATTGATGTAGTCCTTGAACTCAAAATTAATGGACATGAAGACCTTTCCGTTCATGTTCCAATGCTGGTAAGCAACTGCTGTAATGACAATCCACTTCTTGGTTTTAATGTCATTGAAGAATTGATCAGAGTAAACAGTGACCAGCCAAACAGCACTGAAAATCTGACTATTCAGCTGAGTGAATCTATGAATGTAAGACAGAGTATAGCTAACAAAATTGTCAATGTTGTCGTTCAATGGATAGATTTTGAGGAAATGTCGGACAGTTGTGTGGTAAAAGTAGGAAAGAAAGGACTCACGATTAAAAGAGGTGAACTTTGCGAAGTCAAGTGCAGAATTAGAGGTTGGCCTGAAGGAGGAGTCATGCCATTTGAACCACTCCCGGAATGTCCAGTCCAAGATGGCCTTGAACTGTTTCCTACTGTGGTGGATGTGCTAAAAGGTGCCTCTAAAGTCGTGAAGATTCCTGTTCTGAATTCCCCTCGACATGACATTTACCTCCCCGCAAGGACAGCGTTGGGCACCATCACTTTTAAGGTAAACTGTGTGCCCACTCACAATACAGCAAATTCAAGTTGGACAAAACATCAGTCATCAAAACAACGAGCAGCTCAACTGATTGGCAGAAAATGTATGCTGTCATGTTGGATAAATGGTGTTCTTACTGAAATGCTGTAGGACACGGGGGCTCAAGTAAGCATGGTAGGAAAGACATGGGTAGAAAAGTTCCTTCTGAATGTGGCCATTAAGCCTATAGAAGACTTACTTTCTGACACCCAGCTTCACATTACTGCTGCCAATGGCTCTGTCATTCCATTTGTTGGATGGATTGATGTAGTCCTTGAACTCAAAATTAATGGACATGAAGACCTTTCCGTTCATGTTCCAATGCTGGTAAGCAACTGCTGTAATGACAATCCACTTCTTGGTTTTAATGTCATTGAAGAATTGATCAGAGTAAACAGTGACCAGCCAAACAGCACTGAAAATCTGACTATTCTGCTGAGTGAAGCTATGAATATGAGACAGAGTATAGCTAACAAAATTGTCAATGTCATTCAATTGACAGATTCTGAGGAAATGTCGGACAGTTGTGTGGTAAAAGTAGGAAAGAAAGGACTCACGATTAAAAGAGGTGAACTTTGCGAAGTCAAGTGCAGAATTAGAGGTTGGCCTGAAGGAGGAGTCATGCCATTTGAACCACTCCCGGAATGTCCAGTCCAAGATGGCCTTGAACTGTTTCCTACTGTGGTGGATGTGCTAAAAGGTGCCTCTAAAGTCGTGAAGATTCCTGTTCTGAATTCCCCTCGACATGACATTTACCTCCCCGCAAGGACAGCGTTGGGCACCATCACTTAGGTGTCTGAAGTTCTACCCCTCACTCCTGGTGGTGCTGGAAAAGAAGACAACCTGAAGGAAAGTGTGGTTCATGTAAATCAGTTGAGCCAGGTGGATAATGCAAGTCAGTTACCCGTGGACAAAACAGTTAAGTGGCACCCACCTGTCGATTTAGAACACCTTTCAGAACAAGAGCAGGAGAGTTAGACAAATGCTATACGATGAATCCGATGTCTTCGCACACGATGATGGAGATATAGGATGTATCCCAAATCGGAAATTGAAGATAAATCTGAAAGACCACACTCAAAAGGTATCTGTAAAGAAAAGACAAGTGAATAATAGTAAAGAAACAGAGCCGAGTGTGGATCCGGAGGAGGACAACTCAGATGAGGAAAAATCGTACTATCCTTACTTACCAGTGACTACAGGGAATCAAGACAATGTTGAACTAAAAGTCCCAGACTGAAAAGAGATCTCAGTTAAGGCCAATCGCAAGAGAGTTCTATTCTTCTGCAACACCATTGTTGGAACCAGTTATGATACAGGAAGACAGAACAGAAGGTGAGGAGCAGGTTCTGGAAGAGGAGGATATTGTCGGGCTGTGTCCAGAAGAATAGCTGCCGTCAAGCCAAGAATCACCTGTAAAGCAAAATGAACAATGTGAGAGTGTTGATGAAGAGGAACAAGAAACTGTAAGAAGATCAAACAGACAAGCAAAGCCAAAAGAAATACTGACTTATGACATTCTAGGTCAACCGACTTACAGACAAAGTCATTTAAATGCAGTCCAAACTTACATGATTCCGAGAACTCCAATGACTTACCAGGTAGTTAATGCAGTTCCTTGGTGGCAACCAATGCCTATCTGGACTTGTTAGATGACTGACTAAGAGAAGATAGACTGACCTAGTATTGATGCCAGGAGTCATCAAAAAAAAAAAAAAGTTGGGGAGAGTGTGACAGACTGGAAATATAAAAGTACTGAGTAATAATGGGCACCCCAAAATAATTTTTTCCCTCTCTTTCTTCAGATTTATTCTTTAAGAGACTCTTTAAAAATGTGTTCTAATGTTACATGAGTTTAAGTGTCTTCTGTAAAATGCCTGTAGGTGGCGCATTACACTAGAGTGATGAGGATTTTATGTTCTGGCCAAAGGGCAAAGAAAGCACCAGAACGCTGCAGATTCTAATCTGTCTATATCATCACTTACTACAGTTTACTAGCTCTCATCCTTCCCTGTTTGAGACCGGTAACAAATACAGAAAAACAATGGTAGCTTTAGCAACATTAGCCTTACAGAGAGCCAAGAAGCTCTTTAGGAAAACAAAATATGACGCATGATGCTTACTTTGTTTGGAGTCTGGACCTTTGCGCACAAAGTGTTGTATCGATCCCTCTTTCAGAAGCAATCTTTTCAAAGCTCCAGCGCTGAACTAACCCTCGTTTGTGAGGCAGTTTGGCGTAAAATGATTAGCACAAACATATAGGGCTTTTCCTTTTTTTTTTTCTGGACATTTCCTTCGAAAATGAAATTTAACCACCGTGTCCTCAGCGGTCTATGGAGACTCCTATGTTCGTTGGTCCATCCCGAAACACAACACTTGTAATGCCTCTTTGGTGCTGACATTGTATCTCCAGCAGCTACAGCAAAAAAAAAACAGTAATGGCGGACTGCTGCTTCTCACTCAGGGCTGTGTCTATGCTAATAAGGCAGAGAGCGTCACAAATGGGCGGGACTTTCCAGAGTATGACGTCATAATAGGGAAAAATCTGGAACCGCTCGTTTGGAGAGTCTGTTTATGATTTATTGGGATTTAAAAAAAATTAGTGGGTGGATTTTTACCATTATAGGCTGGTTGTTTTCACACACTGCGGCCACACAACTGTGTTCTGAGTTGGAAAAAGGATTACTCCCTTATGTCAGTATATTGTTGAAGCACCATTTGCTTTAATTACAGCCTCTAGTCTGTTGGGATATTTCTCTGTCTATACTAACTTTGCACATCTAGACTTTGCAATATTTGCCCACTCACACCTTTAAATAAACAATTGTGTGTATGTATGTATATGTATATATACTGTACAGTCAAACCAAAATTTATTCACACACCTTGAACATTTCATACATTATCACAGTTTATTCGCTATAGTTTAGAAAATGGTAATAAAATATGACAAGAACTCATCTTGATAATGTCAAATAACAGTAAAGCAAAACATGGTCAGGTCAAAGTGTCTGAATAATTTTTGGTCCCAAATTTTTATCAGTTTTACTGGTAGTCCACGGTATGAAGAATTTTTGGGTATAATATGTCACAGTTTACTTTATTTTGCTATCTTCGCTTACAGCAAGGCAGTGTTAATTTTGACAGGCATTTTTGATTTAGTCTCAGTCTTTATCTTGAGACGAAAATGCTTAATAGTCTTAGTCGCATTTTAGTCATTTGAGTCTTTCTTTTAGTCTAGTTTTAGTCGATGAAAAGTCATTGCATTTTTGTCAACTTTTAGTCATTACTTTTAGTCAAACTGCATTTTATTTATTTACATTTATTTTGGTAAATACAACATTTATTTTGGTAGCTATTTTATATGTAGTCTTCAAACAAAAATAGTAATTAATTCTTCTCTCTTTAGACCAAATCAATTAAGCTTATGAGAAATTTGAATCAAGGATTGAATTTGGGAAAACTTGAATAAATTATGACAATTTTAATTTTTGGGTGAACTATCCCTTAACATTAGTGAAAAGGGAGCAACTTATAAAAATTATAGTTGTTCATATATAATATATATAATTTATAATTTTTGAAAATGAAGCAGAATAAGACAAATACGAAAGAGATACAAATTAAACTAATTTTTCAGATACAGTAGGTTTACTTAACATATTTATTTAACATCTTTTGTTGGTTAACATTAATGACACGGATAGGTACTTAATTAGGAATGCTGTCTCTTTAAGACG